>NC_142176.1:16611928-16911928 GCF_026936395.1 Plectropomus leopardus
ACTCTTTACCTTTAAATAATTATATCTCCTGCCATATTACCAGTAAGTACCAGCTAATAGAAAACTGCTCTCAAATGCAAAATTATCTCTAGGCAATGAAAAAAAAATCAATCATTACACATTTAGAAACCCATTTGGTCTGGTTTGCGTGTCTTTGTATTTACAAAATTCCTTTTCTGCTCTTTGTCAAAATCAATGTATCTTTTCTATCACCCAGCCGGCTTTTCTGCGCGTTTGTGCTGCTGCGGCTCCTTTCAGTGCTGTTTATCTCTGAGGATGATGAGATTAGGGCAGTTTACGGGAGCACTTTCTCTTCTGCAGCTTCAATAACAGCTGCTGTAGCAGCCTCTGGGTTGTTGCTCTGCAGCAGCAGCTTCACATGTCTGATGCTTTGGTTTCCCAAGTGGCAGGCTGAAGGCCAGGTCATCTCTCTTGACCTCGTGCTGGCACCCCCTCCCTTACTAATTCACACCATCTGTGGGATGTCAGAACACATAAATCTATATCATAACCATTTCAGAGCGCCAGATCTGCCTCTTTGACATTCATTGTGTACGTGTCTCTCTTTTTGTGTGTGTGTTTCTGTTATCTGCGTCTTAAATGTGCTTCTTTGTACGTCCTTGTGGTTCTGAGAATTTTTATCTACAGGAGAAAAATTGTTTTATCTGCTTGAATACTCAGAAATTGTTTATCTGCTGTGCGTGATTTATTGTGACTGACACAGATCACAATCATCAGATCAGGATTATGTAATCATTAATAATCCTATGAGAAGAAGTACTTGAGTGTGTTTAACTTTAAACACTGTTTACTTCATGTTTTGGAAATATTTTCCTGTTTTCTCTGCTTCTCTCTTTTGTTGCTAGCTGTTAGTTTTAGTAAAAACAATCAGTATCATTTTTCCTCCTGTCCTTGCACATTCGATATTTGTGTTACTGATTTATCGAGGGTAGCAAAAATGATTGAGAGCATCTCCATTTATCCTACGATAATGCTTTAGAATGCAAGGGGTTTTTTTTTTTAATAATAATGACACCAAAATGTTACCAATATGATACCAGATAAACAGCAGGATTTTCTTGACCATTATAAGACTAAACAGAAAAAACTATGCTAAGACACATTTTATTTCTGGTTGCGCTGCTTCTGTCCTCTTGTCTGCTCTCTGTGCTGCACACACACACTCTTACACTTAAAAGGACTATAATATTGTTTATTAGAGTTATTTCTTGGAAAATATATTGTACAACAAAAGTAGATATCTTGACAGCGCTGCCTCGAGTTACACGTGCATCACGCACTGCGCTGGAGGGGGCACCAAAATGCCCAATCATCATCAATCATTATCATTATGATGGATTATTTAAATTTAAGATTAAACACAACTACAGCAGGCATCATTGGACCATTTTATGATATATATAATTGCTCAAAAATGAACTATGCATCATGTGTTCATTAAAAACTAAAAAGCAGATTGTGATTGTCTCTCTGCTCATAACGTGCAGCTCTCTCGCTCTTTCTCCTGCCCGCTGACCAAAATTTCACTTTCCTGCCCAACACAGAATTGCCTAAAACTGCAATTCCAATGACCACTTGAGACTGTCTCCACAAGAGAATCAATCGCCTTGGATCCCAATGTTAAAATGCCTCAGCTTTACAATAGAAAGAAACATGTTTACAGCCTTGTACAAAAAAATAGTTTTGATCTCTACAGCTAGTTTTAGCATCCATGACAACTGTACAGGGTGTGATTTAAAAAAAAACTCACCCATTTAGATTTTATTAAGACTTAAATTTGCACATAATTGAGGGCAGCCTGCTGTAACTGACAAGCTGTTTGCCGATAGTGTCCTCAGCTTCTCAGTCAGATGCACCCTTTGTTCCTCAGCCCCAGCCTCTCGCCTAAATGTAGTTACTTCTGGCTTCAAAAAATCCAAGATGGCAACAGCCAAAATGCTGAGACTTGAAAATGGGCGTCCACAAAAGTTGTGACACCATTGTAGCTACCTCCATGACTTTTACAATTTCCCTGGTATGTCTCCTTTTAACAGGATTTATCTTCATTATTATTATCAGCATTGACATATCATCATGTTTGAGTTGATATGATATACCTCTCAGCTATGGAGCAAAATTATAATTCATTTAGAGTTGTTTTTTTTTTGACCACCTGGTGAAAGTAAGTCCATTATTCACTCATTTCAGGTTTTTGTGGGTCTCTGCAATCTCCAGAGGAAAATATCTGTGTTTTTAGCTGCTAAATGCTCTATGTGTTCACTGTGTCTGCCTACAGTTTGGTTGTTGAAAGTTAGTGTACATCAGGTATTAAGTGCTTTTTTTTGCTGATTATAATGGTCAGCTTTGTCTGGAAATGAGGTTAATGAGAGTGGTGAGTGGACCTAAATAGTTGAGTTACTGTCAGAAAACCAAAAAAAAAAAAGAGAGATAAAAGCAGTGGTGGAATGTTAATTGCACTTTACTCAAGTATTTTCTGTTCATGCCACTTTATATGTTTACACTACTACATTTCAGAGGAAAATATTGTACATTTGACTTCACTACATTAATTTAACAGCTTAAGTTACAAATTAAGATTTTCGTAAATACTTGCAATTACAGCTGAAATGAAATTAAAATCAATCAATTAGTTCATTATCAGTAAATTAATTGCCAACTATTTTTCTTTTTTTTTTTGGACAGTTTTTAAGTTTTTTTAAGTTTTTAAGGGGGTGTTTAAAATAGTTTTCAGGCTTCTTTATCTTATTTCTCTGCAGTGAGTATTTTTACTTCTAATACTTTAAGTACTTATTCCTGATTATACTTACTTTTACTTAAGTAACTTTTGATTGTAACAGAGTATTTGAGTATTTTCAAGTATGGTGTTAGTACTTCTACTCAAATAAAGAAACTTAATACTTATTCTACCACCTGCTAAAAGATGCCAAAATGCTCCATAGAGCTGAGGGGGAATTTAGAGCTGTGTAAAAATTAAGGAGCGTGCATCCTCACAGCACATGGCATTTGATAATATACACTACTGTAGATTGGACCTGCTGTTCCTCCAGTTTGACTGACAGGTATTTTGGTACATGGGATAAATAGATGACAAATCAATTTAATTTTCTTAATGTTTTCTGACACTGTTAAAGGTTTGTTTTCATCAGTAATAACTGTAAACACAGCAGGTAAACACTGTCAGTGTGACCAGTTAAATGGTGAAAAAATTATACTGATTGGGTGTCTTTTCTTTCTGCTTTTTGTTCTGTCTCTTTCTTTTTTTTCTAATTTATATTTAAAGCAGAAACTTTTACTTGCACTAGCTTTGCTTTGTTTTCAAAGTGAGACAGTGTGTGAACTTGTTCCAGCTGTCACAAGCAGTAATGAAACATAACACTTTGGAAGAACACTTGATAGGTAGCTCATTATCAGTTAACTAACCTGTGAGGCAAATCTCTGGTGTGTGAAGAAACTCAGTGAAGGAGGTCTGACTTGAAGCAAAGAAAAAACAACACTCCCAGTGTAACTTTTATTTTCACGTTCACATCATGTTCAAAAATCACTGTGCTGCAGTTCGATCAGTGTATTTAGAATTAGAAAAAATGAGGTGTTTTTTTTTTTTGGTTTCAATTTTGGAATAATGTTCAGTTTTCAGCATCTTCACAGTTGTCTTTGTAATGTCTTGGACTTTTGAAGAAGTCCCTGGAAAAATCCAAAGACAAGTTGCACCCTGGAACACTGGAAATAGAGGTTTACTGAAATATGAATAAGAAGGGACTTTTGTTATGAGTGGAATAAAAATCACCTAACACTGACTTAACCCCAGTCACCAGAGGAAAATGTTGGCATTATATGATTCTGCAAACCACAAATATGTTACAGTTGCACATTTCATAGGTATCATATCAGTTTTTTTAAGTGAGGTAATATATGAGTGGACTGTCATCTGAAGGTGGAGGGGATGGTGATTGGTGTGGTGAAGTCGCTGCCCAGCTGCAGGCCACTGCTGAAAAAAAACAACCAACAAAACCAGCAAACAAAAAAAATGGTTGTAATTTGGCGAGTTATTGCTGTGTGGCCCGAGCCTTTTTGGGTGCCAAACATGGGTGTTTTTAGTAACGCATCTGTGTTTTTTCTCCGTCTGCTTTTTAGGCTCGGAAAGTGGATGTTTTGTAGCAATCTGTCTGTGTTTTCCTTTGGCTTTCTAGGCTCAAATCATGGGTGTTTTGTAGCAACACATCAGCAGGGATTGTACTTCAAAAATTGGATATTTTAAACCAAACGTGAGCCTTTTCTATCCATTACCAAGCATTTACATTAACCACAGCATTGTTGAAATGTGGAGTTTTAATGTATCTGCTGCAATGTAACATACCAGTGGTTTGCGGAAATGTATGCTGCCGATATTTTTTCCAGGTGATTGGGACGCTAACTTACCGAAGCTTAATAATCCTCAAATCATCAAATGTAAATAGAATAGAATAATATTTATTTTTAAGAAGACATTGTTAGATTGCTTGATTGTTAGATTCACACACACATTCACACACCGGTGGCTGAGGCTACCGTATAAGGTGCCACCTGCTACTCAGTAATCATTCACACGCACTCACACTCCGATGTAGTGACATTGCAATCTGGGGTTCAGTATCTTGGCCAAGGATACTTCCACATGTGGCCCGGAGGAGCCAGGGATGGAACCGCTGACCTTCCGATTAGAGGACGATCCGCTCTACCTCTGACTGAAATGTTTCAACAGTTACGGGTTGTACACAGACTTTTGACTTGACTTGACTTTTCAACTAGCGCCACCAGCAGATCCAATTTTTTTTGCACAGATATTCATGCTTCCCAAATGCTTCATCTTAAATGACTTCAGTGATCTCTTGACTTTTCCTCTAGAGCTTCAGTGAGATTCACACAGAATTTTGATGTTAAGTAAAATGTTTCCACAGCTTTGTAATAGATTGCCATGGAATATGGTACACACACTGAGGATAAATTGGACTAACTGTGGTCCCCTGACTTTTCATGTAGCTGCATCATCAGTCAGAATATTTCTGTTGGTCCAATACTTTGGTAAATGAACAAATAATTGCAAAACTAACAACATGTCCATCAACCTCAGTGGTACTTTGTGTTTATTAGTGCTTATTAGCAAATAACATGCTAAACTAAGATGGTGCCAGGGGTGCGATTGAAATTTAATGACAGTGAAATTAGTTCACATCCAAAAAGATTGAGTTATCTTTCGAAATACTCTCATTAGAGTCCAAACAAATATCCATCTAAACAAATTTCAGCATGAGTATGGTAACGTTGTTTGCATCATAAATTGTCAAAGCAGCTGCATAAAATCATTAAAATTAGTAGCTAACATGATGTTTCTTAGAGCTCAACAGCATAAATAAAGTTTCCTGCATTTGACACTCTGCAGCAGAGCTGTTACAAGTATATTAACCCCAATTACCAAAGCAAAAATCCCCCACCTAAATACTAACTAACAAAACAGAATGCTAATTGGTAACATAGAATATAAATAGTACCCAGATAAAATCTCTGTGGCACTGACAGCGGTTCTGTTCTGCACAATAAAATGCAGTACAGAAGTCCATTTTTAGCTGTCAAACAGATGGTCTTTCAGTAAAAGCACATGTTGTGTTAGGTGTGAAAATATGAGTAATTACCACAAACTCTCCAATAACTTTAATTACTATAAAGCCGGAGTGTAGATCTTTCTCTGGCAGTGACAGTAATTATGTTAACACTGTGGACTCATGCTCTTAACATGTGCCTGCATTTCCTCCATCATCAGGAGCGCTCTCTTCAATACTTCTCCCACAAAAGGACCATCTGTAAATCAGTAAGTTAAACCATGTTAACTTTTTTTTTCCCTGGTCCCTGTTTTGTTAGCATTTCCACCAAAGAGACATTTCATCTCTTTACTTCTCAGGTGGTTTAATTTAAATGCCTAATAAAGGTAAAATTCTCAATTGTTTCAAGAAAATAGCAAATATTAGAGAAAAGTTTTTTAAAAAAATACGACAACAACAATAAAAATAAACACAACACAGTGGCAGATATTCGTTTTTTCTTCTTTCGTCTCCTATTAATCATCTCATTACCTCCAAAGATTTATTTTGCCTGACCCCTAAGTTAAAGGAATACTTCACCCACAAAATGACTATTTGCATAACAGTTAGTCATGCTGTTTTACTTTGCATCCATTGAAGAAAACTTTGTTCTTCTTGCATGCCTCCACAGAAAACTATTGATTTACTGATTGATTGGGGACCATGTTTGTCTCATCTGTGTAGTTGTATACTTAAACATGTGTTTTCGCTGCAAGACCTGAGCACTGGGGTCTGGCTTTGCAAAAAGCATAAGTTTAATTTTCACTTCAGTTTTAAACAATACGTTTTTAATCAAAATGCATCTTTGAAGTACTGAGCATACGACTTGATAAATGAGACTTCATTTCATTTAGGCTTTGATTACACAAGTTGTGTAAGAGTTTGTGAACTAATGTTTTGATATAGTTTTGCTGTCGTTAAATGTGGCCCCCAATCAATCAATGAATCAATATTTACTTGTTTATTTATTTTATTTTTTTCATGGATGCATGCAGGAAAAACAGTTTTCTTCAGGAATTCGAAGTAATAGCATGATCCTTTGTCCTTTGACCCATGCTCTGAACACCAATACCATTTATTTTATTTTGTTTTATTTTATTTTTTTTTTATCTGGAACATATACTACAGAAACTTTTCTTTGACACATCTCAGGATTTTCCACCATACTCCTAGCTGCTGCTCTGTTGCCATAGTCTCTCCACTCTTCCCCCTTTTTTAGCTTTTATTTCAAACTGTCAGCGTACATTGTGTCAAAAGAAAACATCAGAATCACACACATAGATGGAGCATTGAGCAACAAAATAGGAAACACCTGCGTTGTGGCTCATTATCATTTGACTTACCAGAGAGGCAAACATTTGGTGTCAAAGTGAGATCAGACTTACTTGCAGCAAAGAAACAACACAAAAACAACACTCTGCACAAAAAAGGAGTGCCAAAAATAAAGCAACAATGAAAACTAAAATCTAAAGTAAACTAAGTTAATTACTTTGCCTGCTTGATGTTTAATGCATCACTTCCGGTGTAATAAAACCACTTCAAACAACATGAAACCCTGAGAAATTAGTGCTTGTACCTTTGTAAATTTTCAAACTTTCATTGAAGAAGATGTACCTCTTTATATAATTTGTAGTTATAATGAATGAACAAATTTACATCTCTTCGTCTTGCAAGACTTTAAATCTCTCATCAATATTCCAACAAAATTTTGGAGTAGACACTGGTAACCAGTGTCTACTCCAACTTCAAGATTTTTACTGCTCTTCTTTTAACTATTCTTATACTCCTTTTACTTACTTTGCTTGTTGACCCTGAATGCAGTTAATTTACAACCTTGTCCAGGAGTGATTGGTTGAGGTGTGATGGCTGCCTTCACTATGTTCAAAAAGCACCTTTTGTGAAAAGCAGTCAAAATCCACTTGTTTTGAAATTCAACATTTGCCCTTTTGCACAAGTGCAGTTTTCCAAATCGTCATGGTCTGTGCCAGCACTGCCTCTAGCACATGCTGACGAAATAAAAATAAAGATACTGTGCCTGTTCAGTAGGGTAAGTAGTGAACCTTGTCTGTTCTGTAGTCATGATCCAGATCTTTTGCTCAATGAGCTGCTCCTTGCTGTGAGCTGTTTCGTGGTTTTGTTTTGGTTTTATAGGAAGTCAAGATGCAAATAACCAAGGATTAATTGGAGCAACATCTTGAGTGCACTCAAGTCCAATTACACTCCATCATTGGGTCAAACTGATTCTCAAACTGAAGTGCTTTGTTGTGCCTCTTGTTAGTTACATAATGTTCTGATTTGCAAAATAATTCATCCCAGTGTTTAATCCACAAGAGCAACTGTAGAAACAGACAGTGTTCAAAAGCATTATCTAATTTATCCCAACATCGCTGAGCTTTAGAAAGTTGTTTATATTCATCTATGTCTCCCACCAGAGATTGTCATATTTGAAGTTACTACAAAATGCTAACATATTCATGCGAATAATGAGCTTTTTTAGTGTGTGATGTTGTGCTGCAAAGAGTTTCCCACCAGAAGCAAGATGTCAGTGACTCTTCATCGATACTAAAGTGTCCCCTGATTCCATCCACACTGACACTCACCAGTGATCGGCCATAACTGTCTTTCCCCTAATACAGCTGTTTGTCTACCAAAGCACTAAATGCCCATAGTGCATCTGGAACGCTCATAGAAAAATGGGGGGCCTTGATCATTCATTGTAGATATTTGTAAAAATATCATAACACACGGACAGCAACAGAATGATTGGATTTTAATAGCTGGCTGTAAAGAGAAGAAAAAAAAGACCAAGGCTGAGTATAAATGGACATAAGCCTTGTGTGAACAAAATCGCAGCCCTTTCATTCGAGTGGAGCCAGTCAGTTTTGAGCAGCGTGGTTGCAAACACAAAGGGCTGCATCAGCTTTTGCGCCAATGAAATGTCATTGGTTAAGGGGCTGCGATTGCCAAAGAATTTTTGTTTCTGGGCATGTTTCTGGTACAGAAACATCATATTTGTACTTTTTAGCTGGCAGTCATTGCAACAAAAGACAAAATAGTAGCTACCATGACTACTGTGACTTTACAGAGCTATAAAATCCTGCCTTTAAATACATTTCCATCCACTTCTTTTTATGAACATTTCAATTTGGGAATTAAAAAAAACGCCAAAAATTTGAAAAAAATCAAAATATCACATAAACAGTTTTTACTTTTTGGGGAAGAGGCACAATTGGTGAACTGATTAAAGGTGAATGTGAATAAGATCAATGGAAAGAGATTCAGCAAATAAATGATGATGTGGAGTGCTGTTTTTCCATAGGCTGTTGCAAGCTCTCTGTTGTCTCTGGACTGTTTTTTTTAAAGCCGAGCCTATGTATGAACACTTTTACCAGAACTCTTCCTGAAGCAAACAGCTGTGATAAGCTGTTTAAAACTCTCTATTTCCATTGTCTAGTGTGCTCTCTGTTATTATGCATCCATAGTTTTCCTTGGATTAAGATTTGACTAGTGAACTTTCAATTACGTCATCTTCTGCTGTGACCTGACTGGATAATTAGCACCCCCTGCTGCTTATCTTGATAAACCACCTCCCAATATTTGTAGTGAATGGTAAAAGTATTTGCATTTTGTTTTGATGGTTTTTTGAAAATTTGGTCAAAATATGAGCTACATTTTGATAAAAACACAATGTAAGATTACTGTTACAAACTGTGCATTGCTTTAGGACCTGATTAGCCTCACTCTAACTGGACGTCCTAGATCATATTTCCGTGTGTCATCGGTGCCTTAAACAAAATGCTGCCCCTCCTAGGAGACCAGAGATGTTGTTCATATTTTTCTTACTATGACTGTCACATTTCCTTTACAATTACCAAGTAGTGTAATCTCTCATTACGTTTTGGGTTGTCTGTCTGTCTGTCTCATTCATGAGAGTTTCTTCAAATTTGGCACAAACGTCCACATTGACTTAATGTTGAACCAATTACAATTAGGGGTCAAAAGGTGCCCACCTCATCCTCATAAAAGCAATATTTTGGTAATGCATTAAGGGAATGTCTTCAAATGAATGAGCTGAGTTGATTTTGGTGGTCATAGTTCAAGGTCACTGACCTCACAAAACATTTTTTGTCTATAACTCAAGAATTCATACAATAATTATGACAAATATTTTACACACATCTAATGGGACATAATGATGAAGTGATGACATTTTACATCCAAAAAGTCAGCTTCATCGTGGCATCACAATGTTCTGCAAAACACTTTTCTGGCCATTATTCAAGGTCATAACTCATTGGTGACCCTGATGTGTGTGAAGCGTCCATGTTTTTTTCTTTCAATAATTATACCTCATCAGGCAGGTTGCCTTATACAAAAACACCTTGCTGTCAAGTATCATCTCATGTTGCTGAGCAACGGCAGTCTGGGACAGGGAATGCTTTTAAGAGGGCTAATTAATCAACATGTCATCTAACATGTTTCATGTCTTTTGAATATGATGTACTGTCCTTTTAAGAGTCAGTAAAAAGTATATATGACATGTTTTCATACAAGAAGTCAACGTAGAGAAAGGTGAAGTCTTACCAGCGATGTTGTGTCTAATTTTTGCAGATTCTTGTATTAAACATCTGGTACTATTCATTAGACAGTCTGTGTGTTCACAGTCCTTGAGTCTGGATTATCATCTCATTGGGACTTGATTTGCAAATAGTTCTGATTTGCAAATAGTTCTGATTGGCATCTCATTAGCTCGTGGAGTGCGGCACAAGTGTCAGCACGGGTGTATGACCTGAATTGTCATTTAACATCAATTTTCAACCGTCACGTTTTATTCCTCTGCCATCTTCAAGATGTTGATTACATAGTAATGAGGCACACGGCAATCTGAGCAGAATACACAACAGGGAGTGCTAATCATCTAATTTACTGACAATGTGTCTGTTAACGGTGGAAACTGGGTCTTGAAGAGGATATGTGGGTCATGTTCAGATTCAGAATTAAGCCAGTGTTAAATGGTTAGTCTTTGTAATTTTAATTCATTGTATTCATGGGTTGTAGATGAATACAGGATGCAAGAGTGTGTATGCGTGTGGGGGAATGTGCGGGGGGTTAATGGCAGCTGAGTTTATGACCAGCAAACACATCAATTACATATACCAGTGCACACACTCATTGAATTGTACACACGAGTGACTGTGTGCACAGCTGGGTGTACACCACACAGTGTATTACTTATATAAATCACTGTAATATTGGTGCACCTCATTAATATGATGGAGCTTACCTTTAGATGCATGTGCATGAGTGCATGAATGGGAGGTCACCTGAAAGTGTGCGCTGAAATATTGTATGGATAAAGGCAAAAGGTGAAATTCTATTACCTTTAAAGTCACCACATGTTGGGCATTTTTATGAGGATAAGAATATTGCGTCCATGCAAATGTTGATTTTCATGTTTTTCATCTACATATCAGAAGTGTTCTTTACTATTTCCATTTATTCGCCCCTGACCTTGACTAACTGATGTGCAGAAAGCGCTCCCAGTTTCCCTAGAACCAAATGGAAATGTATCATTACTATTCCACAGCCGAGGCTGCAGTTAAACACAAAACAGCAGTGCAACTATTGACAAATTCATCATGCAATCTGAGTGTACAAACTCTAGATTTCATCATCTTGCTCATCAGCAGCTCTTTCCTATGAATTATTTGTTGGCTTCTCTCCTCCTTGCCTGTCCTTTTCTCTTGATGTGGTAAAACCCATCAAGAATCTGTAAGTAGGCCCTGTCCCTGTGTCTCTCAATCAAAATCAGGAGCAAGCAGCTCCTCACCCCGTCTGCGGGCTGAATTATTTACCAGTCATTGATGTGGTGGTTGACCAGCAGTTTTGCTTGTGAATTATTCATGCCCCCTCTCCTCTTAGTCGAAAGGATTAACACAGAGAATATATTCACATTTTATTTGTTGTGCTCCTAAATGAGCATACCACATCATAACATTTAACTTCTGTAGAAGTCAACAAGTGAAAACAGTCGTGCTTATAACCATCATCTTGTTTTCTTAAGGAATTGTTTAATAACTTAACACACCACACCCGCTGAGTGTGACTTACACATTCAGCTAGTTCGATTAATTCGTGTTGGTATCCAGAGAGGAATCTGTAAAGTCAGATATGTCAGGGCTGTGCAACTGAGTCTTAATTGGAGACAAGTCCCAAAACCTGCAGCATAATAATTTGTTTTTTAACCCGCACTCATTGTGTCATTCATTATACCCATGAGGTAGGCAGAGAAAATGAAAACATTTAAATACAATTCCAGCTAAGCTGAATACCTGTAGATAACAACTCTATCATAAATCAGTGCACGTTCTTATCCATGATTAAAATCCAGTTTGAGCAACAGCAGCATAATTCTCTTTGTGTAAATGGTCATAAGTCACAGCATTAAAGTTCCACAATATTGCAAATATATTAAAAACTACATTCAAGTAAAACATAGTTTAACTTTTGGAAACATTTCTTCTAAGAATTAAATTCATATGTAGTTATTTAATGTATTTTCCAAACATTTAGTTAAAAAAAGAAAACCTTTCTGCAGTGTGTACTGTTTTTTATTGATTGTGTGTTTAAATGTCTTTATTTTTCCTATCATATGTGCTGATTATAACCAAAGCATAGCTGAGATATAGCTGAGTACAGATTATTGAAACACTTGATTGAGGTTCAAGAATTTAGTGATCATGGTTAAAGGATTAATCTGGTGTTACTCCACACCTCTCGAGTCTCTCTTACAGCAGCCAGGGGATGTATGGATTGTCTTAAAATTAACCCAACTGCACATGGCCATTGTAATAAAGGAACATGTCGCCCAGGTAGAGTTCTCAAAAGGCAGAAAAAAATTTCAGCACGAACCGAACTGACCTGTGTGAGTTCTAGCCTGTCCAAGATTATCACATAAACTACTGAGCCCAAACCTGACCCCCCCAAAAAGCACTAGTCTGCTTCAAACACCTGGGACACATTGGCTGTGTGGCGGCACGAGTCACACATGTCTCCAGCTGAAAATGGACCAGCTCGGTGGAACGCTGACTCTCCAGTGTATTTCCCCGTCAGAGAGGCTGCCTGCTCCGGCCGCGAGGAGAGACAGCGAGCCCTTCATGGAGCCTGGCTGCTCCCTCTCTGCTTCTCTCCCCTGCCTGCAAGGCGATATCTATAATATATGTTAATAATATATGTTGAATTTACATTTAAAATAAATAATAACTAAAACATTAAGTGAGGATTGATCACTTATCAATATTTATTCTGGAAAGAAAAAGTATTTTTGTTTTATTTTTATGCAGCACGAGCCCTACCCACTTGGCCAATCAGCGCATATTTTCAGCATGAACCCCGCTTTTCGGGATCGGCTGGGCTCGGTTTGAGATTGAGAAAGGAAATTTCACCATAGTGTACAGAATATGGTGATATTTGTGTGCAGAACTATATACAAACTCGACAGAAGCAAAATAAAACTTACCAAAACCATCTCACATAGTCTTGTCCGTCATTTATGTAGTGTCTCAACAATCACCAACTCTGGTTTTGTCAAAATAAACCCTTAATTCGTTGTTAGATGTGATTATAAGCTGTTTTTTCCTGCGGTCTCTCCCTGCCGTTACTAGCTGGTTGTCGACACTCCTTTAACGTTATCCCCACCACTGGCAGTCGCCATGCTCGCCAGCTGCCTGTTCACTAGAAGAGACTGACTCCTGGTGGCTCGTGAAGTGCATTACATACAAAACATCCTCAATACAGCATGTCCAGCTCAGTTTGATAGAGAGCATCAGTATTTTTGACGTACTGAAATTCATACTTTGTAAGTAGCCTGGTATAATGTTGCCTAGTTGTGGCTCACTGGTGTGTTTTGATTAGTTTTTGGACAACAAGGGAGATTTGCTACATATAGGATAAGCTGCTTCTGGCTTCATGTGCTAGTAGGATCGCTGCATTGTTGGTTGCTGGCAGTAAGAAACAGAGAATTATGATTGAAATTTTTACAAATGATGAGTTGTCAGACAAAGGATTAATTTGAATGATGATATTATTTTAAAATTCACACTATGCTGTCATTTCTACCGTGGCCTCTCACTCACTGACCTGCTTTGCTGCTGCTGCACTCGGTCTGGATCCTGTCAGTGCTGCTGCAGCAGTGAGGGCGATGGAAAATGACAGTGTGTGTCCTGGGAGCAGACTCACATCCTGACACTTCTCTCCTCTGACTGGCAAATATGATCATTGTAAGATCTCTTCTCCACCCTCTATTTACAGATATAATAGTGGAGTGTGTTCAAAGAGAATACTGATGAGCTTAAAAATCCACACACAGCTTTATTCATCTCTTGGATCTCTGATGTTCTGATTCGTTTTGCCACTTGACACCCTGCACCTCCTTAGGAAATATACGCATACATGATCTGCTCTGTAGCATTGAGTGTAAAAAAGAAGTGGACGTAGCCACCGTGACATCGCCCGTTGGTTTCTGGAATACCGTTCTGAGGCCTTGAGTTTGGCATTTTCGCTGTTGACATGTTGGTGTTTTGTAGCCAGAAATAACGATATTTGGACAAAAGAATGGAGCTTTGGAGGCAGCTGCCAAAGCACTGGTCCTCAAACTCAGGTACGAATACGTTAATAACCTGAGTTACTTCAAGGCTAACGCAGCTGTATTTTAACACAATTGTATTCAAATATCACAATGGTGTTACTTGTAGAGTCTGCTTTCTGTGGTGGTACATGGTGTAAAAGGTTTAAGAACCACTGCTCAAAAGCATGGTCTGCTTTATTGTTTATTTTACTCAAATTGAATAAAATAAATGTCAATTTGTATTAAAGAGGACTTGAAGACCTTGAACTTATTAGGAAAATGTCTACTGAAGCAAAGTAGGGTCATTTTCATGAAGACGTCTGTACAATCGCACTTCTTTTTTGTAGTCAGTGCTGTTGCCCCATGATGGCCATAATAAAGAATGCAAGTTTATGGCATTTCTATATTGACTTCACTTCTCAGACTCTGAGATAACCTCTGGCTCTGTACATTTTAATTGACTTCAAATGTTTGCCATTATGTTTCACAGACAAACTTTGAAATCTTGGCTATTTTTCAGTACTTGACATACCTTTGTCTATTGTGGGAAATGGTTGTGTAGGCAGGATAAATGTGATGAGAGTGCCCTCTCATTTACAAATACAGACTAACTTGGCCATCACCTTTTACATTACTGTAGACACACTTTAAGTACACCTTAATGTCTTGAGGTCAATTGGAGTTGAAAGCTCAGTGAAAATTGGAGGCATTACACAGCAGTATGAGATTTTTCTGCCTATTGTCTCTGCAGTATGATAATTGTTTTAGATAGGCTGGAAAAAACAATCTGAAAATGTTTTATTATTCTTAATGGCTCTATGGAGGTCAAATAAGTACATTTACTGCCAAAAACACATGATGTTAAGTTTGACTACTCTAATATTTTACTTTTACCTGATTCAGTTTGTTTATTCTAGAACTAGGTGCCATAATATAACACAAAAAAATAAAATTGTTGCAATGTGGCACTCTCAACCTTGGAAGAGATAACGAACACAATGGATCGTATAATCAAGTGATACCTGAGAAAATACACTATAAAAAAAGAGCCATACACATCTTAGGAACAGCTTTAGTGTCTGTGTGTGCGCACGTTTGTTTGTGGGGAGGTGCTATTCATTATTCTGACTACCTGTGGGAAGAAACTGTCTCTGAAACGGGCGGTGCGTGATTTAATGCTCTGGTAGCGTTTTCCAGATGGCAGGAGTGAAAATAGTGTGTGGGCTGTGTGACTGGTGTCCTTGCTGATGCTTTGGGCTTTCCTTATGCAGCGGTAATGAAGATATCATAGAGCTGTAGTAGGTCTGTGCCAGTAAATTTTTGATGCTGGCTTTACAGTGTTTGCAGTTTCCAGTTCTCTGCAGTCAAATCTGCCAAAGCATACGCTGTGATGCAGTCTGTCAGAATATACTCTCTTGTGCAGCGATGAAAGTTAAGCCAAGCCTTGGTTACCAAGCTGAATCTTTTGAGACACCTCACAGTCTTTGTTGTGATATTCTGAGGAAGCAGCTGGTATTAGGAAGATGTTTGTGATGTGTACAGTGGTGAATAAGAAATTTATAAAATATCTCAGGTGGCCAGGGCTTGTTTTCGAGGTGGGGATCGGAGGTTACCAAAGAGAGGGAAGACAAGAATTCATGTAAATAAAAAACACGTCCTCAAAAGAAGCAATGGGGGGTTACAAGTAGCTCTGTGAGGCTGCACTTGGGTACAGTCAGTGCCTCCAGGATTTTGCGGGCTGTTTTTGTGATTGTTGCAGCCTGAAATGCCTGATTTCATGGTGGCTTTGCTGAAAAAATTGAGATTCCTGTTGCAATGTTTATGACCTTCTTTTTGCAATGAAATTTTGGGTGCAAGTGAAAAGTGCAAAAATAGTTGCAGTGCTTTCTGGGATTCGTAGCCTATTATTATGAGCATTGGGTGCTCCCCACAGAATAAGAGTTTATCTGTGATGGGAGGGTGGGTGGGTGTTTGGGGCTGACAGCTGATCACCAACGATCAGCAGTTGCTGCCATTTGAAGTGGTGCTGAAGGACTGTCTTTGTGATCTGCTCTCCTCTTGCTCTCTCTGCCACTTTAGCAAGAGCTATCGAAGCAGCAGGAGATAACATCCGACACCAAGCTGTCAAGTGGTCCAAAAAATCTCACACTGTCACCAAAGCAGCTCGAACTCTGTTGTTAGACCCATTAAGAACCAATAGGTAACAATAGCCGTGTGTTACTAACAGTTAGCCCTGTCACTCACTCATGTCATGTGTGTTTTGTGTCAACCTTGTGGTAAGGATAATACGATGAAAGCTGTTGTTTTGTACCAAGACATCGCTGTATTTCCTGCCTACCAAACCAGGTATTTTAAGCCAAAACATGATCTTTCCTAACCACAACTAGGTATTTTTTGTGCCTAAACCTAAGCACATGTTAATCACAGCTTTGCTGAAACATTATGTTTAAATGTATCCCTACATCAAAAGTGTCCAAACTTTTTAGAATGGGGGCCAGATTAGATAAGTTGGAAATACCTGGGGGCCAGCAGCTTCTTGCATCATATGAGTTATTAAAAAAAAGAAATCACAAATAAATGACACAAACATTACTGTTTCATCTTTGAGTGAAAAAGTATACAACACTATTCCTGAAAGTGGCAGCACTCACTTTCGACTTTGTGCTCCTCTGCCATGGCCACGTTTGCTGCATTGCTGCAAATATCTGGCATTCGTTCGTTAGCTTCTTTACCATCTATTTATAGAGACACATTAGTTTCACCTATGTATCTCCTAATTGGTGCATGTCTAAAAACTGTATGAGAGTCCTGCCACTGTGAGGTGAATGAAAATAAGCACAAAGTGATCTAGCTTGATTAACCAATTTTGTGTTAACAATGTAGTGTATTTTAAAAGACAAGCCAAGGGACATTTAGAATTGGTCTGAGGGCCACTTTTGGCCCCAGGGCTGGACTTTGGACATGACTGCCCTACATAATAATGTGCAAATGGAATATATCCATGGTTTGCAGAAATGTTCACTGCCAGCATTTTTTTTCCTGGCGATTTGGTTGCCCATTTACAATTCATCAAGGCTTAAAGTTATGCATAATTAAGGGCATGGCTGC
Source organism: Plectropomus leopardus (assembly GCF_026936395.1). Taxonomy (NCBI): domain Eukaryota; kingdom Metazoa; phylum Chordata; class Actinopteri; order Perciformes; family Serranidae; genus Plectropomus; species Plectropomus leopardus. Next base: position 16,629,296 of record NC_142176.1, read on the forward strand.
ACTGATTGACAGGCTGTCTGCAGACAGTGTCCTCAGGCACTCGAGGTTTCAAAATGGTAGTCCACAAACCAATGGATGACATCATTGTGGCTACATCCATTAATTTGTATATAGTGTATGGAACTAAGGGTGTACCATTTTACATAATTTTGATAGATGGACCCATGGAGGGAATGAGAGTTTGATTGATGCTGTAAGTTCCTATTTTAGTCTTTCCAATGCTTAAAAATTAACAGTATGAAGTAGCTACAACAAATGTAAACTAAAATATATCTATCAGGCTACTGAAGCAGGTCGAATCAGATTAAAAAGCCTATCTCTAATGATCTGTGTGAATTAAAGGTCGGCTCTCTTCTTAGTTTTACTATTTGAGAAGTGCAGTATGTAGCATATACTGTAGCTTTATAAGGAGCTCAAAAGATAATGTGAAAATATTTTGTGTTCTCTCTTGCCCCACACATGCTTATATGGATCAAGTTACAATTTAAACATCTAGTTGACCACAAACTTTTTTTTATCATTGTCTCTTGTAGAGTTAACTCTTAATTAGTGCAGAAAATTTAAAAGAACATGGCCAATAAGTTATTATATGTTCACAAAATTCATCCTAAGACCACAATATTAGCACCTGTTCACTTTTGTTTGTGAAAAGAAATCTGGTATTTGGTGGTCATTAGCTCTCCACACACTGCAGCAACAGCCAGAAGCTTGCCCAAGGGTGCCTACTCAGAGCAGTTTCTCATCTGGAGATGCATTGAACAAAATCAGAGCACCTGTTTCTTAGCCAACATTAAATAAAGCCCCATGTCATTCACAGAAGTGAGGCTAATAACACATCCAGGCCATTCAGGCTTGCTTCATTGTGTGTCAGAGGGGCAGTAGCGCTGTTCAATACAATCAAACACGGAGCTTTTACTCCGCGGGCTCTGGAGAGGAGAAGAATTGAGTAGCCTGCTGATTGACAGACTTTTTCAAACATGACGAATGTTTCCTCTGCTTTGGAAAAAATGAGTTTGCCTTGAAAAATCCTCGCTAATACGGCTTGGTAATTGTAATACTGCGGTTTGACCCCACAGACCAAGAGCACCTCCTATGATTTTCTTTTAAGACTTGTGTGTCATGAATGTGAGAGCAAATTCTATTGATTTATGAAGATGAAGTTAGATTATCACTCTCTTGTCTCCTTTTTTGTGTTAAAACCAGGTTATTGTCTGATAATAATAATAATGTTCATCAAACAACATTAGAGAGAAAGCTGGTGATAAGCTTGTCAACAAATCCAATAACAAAAAGACAAAAATGCATTCTCAATACTTTCCTACTGCCGCACCCTTTCTGTGACAACCAACTCCAGTGGTTCCTATTTAGGGTTTAAATCTTTTTAAAGAGGTGATAAATATATACTTTTATTTATTTATTTTAATGGCAAAATAATAATGAAGGGTTTTTAAGGGCTGGGCAATGTGGAGAAAACTGAATGTCACAATGTTTTTGACCACATACCTTGATAATTATGTCGATATTTTTACAATAGATTACAAAATATACACAATGAGATTTTTGAGAAGTAAGTGTCAGCAATGTAGACGTAATGACAAAGTGCATACAGGCAAAAAATAGAACAGTCTGTTAAGTTCAGAAAATGACATCACCTTACTGTGATGCAGTCCTAAAACCAGGAAAAGACAATACTTACCTTAGTACAATATCCAAAATTCAAGACGATATTTAGTTTCATATCACAGAGTCAATGTAATAATGATAAATTGCCCTGTCCTAGTTTTTAGAGTAGATTTGGGCATTTATTGGGCTCTATTTTCAGCTGTGGATTTGTGGTGCTACAGAGTATTTACAGCTGCACGACAGTAAATGTGTGATCAGCTCAGAAAACAGTAAAATAAAAAAATAAAAAAAAGTGAAATACTGTGTTCATCATGACAAAGGAACACACCAATCACAGACAATGCCTGTCTATTTTTTCAAATGCCTCCGCAGAAGCGATAGCCATGCCAGTGGCATTATCTTTTCAAACTGCATTTGTCCCTTTCTATGCAATATCTTAAGAACACCTGGTGAGAATTTCTTTAAATTTGGCACAAATGTCCACTTGAACTCAAAAGTGAATTGATTAGAATTGGCTGGTCAAAGTCACTGTGACCTCACAAAAAATGTTTTTGGCCAAAACTCAAGAATTGATGGGCTAATTATGACAAAATTTCACACAAAAGTCTCAATAGGGTAAAATGATTAAGTAATGACATTATATTCAAAAGGTCAACGATTAATCTCATATCATAATATTATGCATAAGACACATTTTTCTGGCCAATACTCAGTGTCATAACTGATGCAGGGACAGAATGGAAGACATTTGGTCAGATACTGGACTGGTAACACTAATCCTAAAACTGTGGTGATTGTATAGACCTTCTGTGCAGCGAGAGGGAAGATGTGTGCGAAGCATCCGTGTTTTCACAGATATGATTATGTAATGTGACTGCAATTTGACTGATTTGCAGAGGCGGTAATTTTGTTTAACAATGGGAAAAATATAGATAATCGTTTGCATTGTCCTTTAGGTTTCTGTGTGTGAGATAAACCAATGTGTAGGAGTGAACTGGGAACAGAAAATATGCTTCAGGTCAAGTAAATAAGTAAGAAAATGGTTCAAGTTAACAATGTTTTAATCAGTAGAACTGTAGTCAATTTAACTCGCCCTTAATTATGCATCAAAGTTTCTTGGAAATAAGATTTAGACTTGACCTAAGGTAGTGTGATTGAATTATGTTTTGTATGTGTGAAAGAAAACATCACGTTTTCTTTTACTCTCACAAACATGTGAGACAGGCTTATTTAAACATGCATCTTAACCTTTTACCCTGCTGCAAACCATAAATAATGACATGATAACAAAGCTCATGTAGCATATTGTCTCACATGTGCAGACGAATTGTTGCGTGATGCTGTTTCCTTTGTGAATGGGCCTCAGAGTCGACAGCCTTTGAACTCCACATACAGAGCCCTGGAGCAGTGCTCTGCCTCATGGACTTGTGAAGCACAAATTTCTGACTCGGTTGAACACTCAGACCAGGCTAATCTCATGCCCCACAGTAACTCATTATTCCACATAATGTATTAAAAGTTTGGTTAGATATAAATGGAAAGAAATCATGCTAATTCCACACATGGAAGTAGCGTTTATATATCGCCCAAACTCTCAATATTCTCCATCTTCTAATCTGTCAGCTTTATGAAGTGGAGACTCCAGACAGGCTAATTACAGCACAGATATGTCCCAGCTCAGCCATGGCAGCAACGCCGGCACTTTTGCTCCCCTGCACTGAACCACAACAGTAACTAATTAGCATAGACACCACCTTTCTGATCAACACAAAGCATTCTCTCTTGTTTCCAATGACGCACCATGAATTTAAATGAGCCAATTAGCGTATGCATTTCCCTCGGTATCGAGTTCACAAAGTCTTTGATTGAGATTCTGCTGCACAGCAATACAGCAGGAAGTTCAGCTGCCCTGCAGGCCACTGTGGCCGAAAAGGGTGAGCATCATGTGACACACACATTCATTCAGTGTATGCAGGCTGTCAGGATAACTGTTGATACCCTTAGTCATTTTGATAACCATTTATATATCACAAGTATGTATATTTATGTACAGAAGGGGAATTTAAGCATTTGTTTAGTTTTGGTAAGAAAAGCTCTTTTAGAAAATTGTAGTTGAAGAAACGGAATACAGAAAAACTCTTTTTTATTTAATAGAAATATGCCATTTGTAGTGCAATCCTGCAGTAACTTCATAGTTTTTTTTATTATTACTGTGGCTGATTAGCAGCATAATCAGCAGCTCTTTTGCATTTTCTCCTTGTTTTGCTCCTCATTTTCTGAATGCATATTCTGCACTGTCCTTGCCATGAGAGGACCTTGTTCACTTCATCCTGCTGTGAATATTGAATTGGAATATTATACACATATGCTGTATGCTGTATGCTTCTTGCAGGAGGAAACATTAACTTTTAAATCATGGCCACATAAACTCAGAATAACTACTTTAAATTAGTTAATGTTATGTTTTTTTTTTTTTTTCTTTTTTTTTTTTTTTTACAAAAATATGTCTTTTTTCACAACTAGCTGTTGCAGGGGAAGTCCATTCCTAAACTGGGATCACTGGACCAAATTGAAACTGGAAGTGGAGACCCAGAGGGACGTTACAGCGGCGACTGTGATGATGAGGATGGCTGTGTTGGTTCAGGTGGTGGTGAGGTGAAGAGGAAAGTCTCCAGAGTCTCCAAATGTAAGTCTCATCCTTTTGTCATTTAACTGAGCAATTAACCATGTGCAGAAATTGGTACCCAGCTGTTATTTATAATGCAATGTATTTTGCCAAAAGGAGGTAGTGTTCAGGGGCAAAAATCTAACATTTAAGTGGGAATATGTTCAGATTTATATTCTGTAGAACTGGGTGTAATAATTTTAATTTATACGCATGTTTGGATGTATGATTGCATTTCGTTTTAACTGTATATCATTGTATGGGGTTAAAAAAAATGTACATGGTCCCTGAAAAAATCATACAATAAACTTTAAAAACTAAATTAAAAAAAAGTCAAAACATAGAAAAAGACTTATTATGAAATAGATAAAATAAAAGGAGAATTATCAAGTTTCACTTAGGTATAAGCATAATAACCATCTTTGTTAATGTTATCACATTATTATTATTATTATTATTATTATTATTATTATTATTACTTACAATAACCTTTAAAGAAAAGAACATTTTTTTTCTGGTTGAACAAACTTAAATTAAAACTTGAAACCTTTTTATTTCTTTTTAAAGAAAGTATGTGTAAAACGTCTGTCAGGCAGTCACGTGCAGGTGAGATTCATCAACTAGTAGCTTTTTTTTTATCAGTACCATAAATAAACAAATGTACATTATATGATAATTGTCAGTTTTCATACCACCATGGTATATGGTTTCCTGGTAGACCGCTTCAACCCTACATAAAAAGTAATGCATAGGTATATTCTTATGCATCTTAATTTTCATGCATGCATTAAATGATGCCTTTTACTCTGCTTCCCTTTTTAAGTTGCAGAATTTATGAATTGAAACTTGTCTTTGATCGAGGAAGACATTGGAAGTGCAGTTGCATAATCCTATATTTTAATAAGACTTGCTCCAGTCTCCATTTTATGACAGCCATAATAATAGTCATTAAATATAATAGTTGCTGTGGGGACATTATTGCAATCAAGGCCCGTTACTTTAAAAATTATTGCTCCTTAGAGGATCGGTAACCTCTGATGAATCACTGTGGCGCAGCTCTGCTCCTCATTTTGCTACCTGTCACACTCTCCTCTTATCACATGGATTTCCCCTCTCTCCTCTCTCCTCTCCTCTTCTCTCCTCTCTTCTCCTCTGTCCTCTCTCCTCTCCATCAAACATGCTAACAGCCTGATTAATCACCTCTCTGGTTTTGCCTATGGTGAAACCGAGGAAGAGGGGGGGTCATCCAAACAAGCCGTTCTATCTGTGTAAATGTTTCCTTTACCGCTTGTCAGTCTGTCTCGAGGCTTCAGCAGCTCTGGCTCAGGGAAGCTGCTTAACAATCGCTCATCTGAGGCTGTGGGGAGGCTCTGACATTTATCACCCATTACAGTAGAGCCGCCCTTTCCTTGTCATGGGCCAGATCAGCCTGTCTCCCATATTTATGACCCACTGTCTGTTGTGACCTCTGTCGAGCATCTGTCCACTGCTGCCTGACCCTCACACAAATAGAGGCTCCCCCACCCAAGCCAGACCTCATGTCACTCCCTGCTTTATTGCTACAGAATGATTTGATTTCTTTTTAGTGGCTATTTTGTTGTAGGTATTTTTCTTTTAGTTTTATTGTTGTAGTAGAATTAAATGAATTAGTAAAATGTGCAAGCTGAGGATGCAGCAGCACTAAAATCATGTTTTATTGCTCTCTCTCTTACGGAAAAAGAGTCTTGCACAATATAAAGCAGCTTGGAAGTACAGCAAATACTTAATGTAAGTATGTATCCATTATATTTTATGAACAGGAATAAAAATATGCCCTCAAATCATAGTGGAGGAGAGTACTGCTCATGGACTTCAGTCTTAATTGGGCCTTACCTTTAGAGTCGACCTAATGTTTTCTGTGTTTATCTGTTGGCAATCTTCAAATAGAAAGTTTATTCCAGGAGGTTTGATCCACAACACCTCTTCAACCTGTAGGTGTGAGTGAAGGTCACACAAACAAGCAACCCACTGCCCACTGAATCATCCTCCAGCCCCACTGTTTGTAACCAACATAGACTTCTAAAACCTCCAGACACTAACTGGTGTATGACTGGTTAATAATCACATGATAAACTTTCATTTGACCAATCCTGTGAGACTATTAGTCACAAATGAAAACTTGCCACTTACTCAAGATCTAATCTGCTAATGTAGTTGGCAGACAGAATTTTAGCGGCTGACAGTCGGCAATGTTGGGCCTTTGGTGAACATCTGTTGCCTTAGTGTTCGTGTTGTTTTCAGCACCGTTAGTACTAATTCAGCATGTTAAAATTGCGTAGGAGCTGGCGGAGCCCGTCCATGGGAAAAATTGCCCACATTGGCAATTTAGCTTTGAGAACAAAAAGAGAAACTGAAGTGAGTAAAGTAAACAAATGACTAAAGTCAAGGGGCATAAGATCAAGACAAACTGGTGGAATTAGGTAAGATAAGTTTTCTTAAGCCAATGAGCTATTTAGCAGAAATGGTTCATAACTGTTTGTGTTATTGCTCGTCAGCGCAGGGTAAACATACTTTGTTCTTTTAGCATTGGGTTGCATTGTTAATGTGCTAACTGGCATCTTGAATCCAACCAGTCGCTCTTCCGGTTTCTGTTTTTGAATAACGAATACAGATTACCACCCCCTGCTGGTATGGAAAGTTATTTCCTCTCACACAGACGCAGAACATACATACTAGTTGGCTGTTGGCTGTAGTTTTTGTGGTGTGTTTAAGTGCAGCTTTTTTGATATCCGTTTGTATTGTCTGGACCTTTAAATCAGTTTCATAATAGGGGAACAGCAATCCTTGAGTTCATTCAGCCAACTTGCATTGAATTGATTATAATGTTGGAAATGTTCAGTAATGATATTTGGTTTCTGACCTCATCACACCTCACAAGGAAGCCCTAAGCTCAGCACAGCTAGAAGTAAGGCTGATGATAACTTCGCCCTTGGGTGAACATAAGCTGCCAGTTTGCTTCATGCAGGTTGACTTGGGATTGGGGAGACTGTGTTTGACCATTTCTGTAACTTTCCCATCCAGTTCACACCTTGACTGGCCAACTGTGTGCAGGTGAGAAAGTCAGCTGGGTTTGAACTTTCTCTCTCTATGTCTTGTTTGTCACAGAACTATTTTTTGGCACTTTTTCTTTTTTTTTTTTTTTTTACCAGAGCAACACATTGAATGTTTCTCAGGAGAGACTGTTTGAATTTAAATAATTTTGTGTTGCCCCACTCTCAGTGACAGCTGGCATTTCACTCCACCTTTGAGTGTGGCGGATCAGAACAACTATAAACACCTTTGATTTCCAACAATGTCGGATAGCATGGCTTGTGAACTATTTCTGTTCAGGCAAAACCTGAACAAAATACTCAGAGCCTACAGGTGTGTGATGGGGTGGGACCGCTCTTTGCATCCATCTGCAGCCTACCAATGTCATGTATAAAACTAAATGACAGTATGCCATTTCAGCAACCCGAAAACACACAAGGTGACGTTATTATAGAGCAATCAAGTCCTTGTAAGCACAGGGTTGTGGTGAATGAACGCTGCTGTCGGTCTCCGGTTTCCAGCCGATGGTTAATTTTTTTTTTATTTTGAAAGAATAACCAAAATATTAACATAATTTTAACCATTCATTCATTTATTTATTCATTTGTCCATAACCACTTGTCCTCTCACGGGGGGACTGAAGCCCGAGAGGCGGGGTACACCCTGAACAGGTCGCCAGGCATATAGATAGACAACCTTTCACAGTCTCATTTACACCCACGGGCCATTTAACCTCACCTGCATGTCTTTGGAAGGTGGGAGGAAGGAGGAAGCCAGAGAAAACCCACACTGACATGGGGTGAACATGCAAAAGTAGTCATTTTAAAGGATTGTCTGGCATCTACTGGCAGAAATAATACATGATATTTATGACAATGTTTTCATTACTTTATAATCAACTAAAAATAAGAATTGTTGTGTTTTTGTTACATTAAAATGACCTGTTTATATCTACATATCAAGTTTGCCATGTTCTATAGTAGCCCAAAATGGACTTACCAAACACTGATTCTAGCTAGGGCCTTTTGTGAATTTGCATTTTTTGTGTTGGCCCCCATAAGTTCAGTTTCTGTTGATTGCAATATCCAATTTAACCACTAGATGCCACCAAATCCTGTGCACACGACCTTTAACCCAAACTATAATGTTTCCCAAATCTAACTAAGTTGTTGTTGTGTCTACACCTAACTTAACCTTAACCATGTCAGAGCATGAAACTGATTTATTTTTCAGTGAGGATTTCTAAGGATTTGAGAAGGCACAGACAAACGATGTCACCCTGTCGATAGAAGCCTCGGATCAGATCAGCTTTTATACGTTGCTCTAGAGCTCATGAACAAATAATGCATTTTTTGTAACGATTTTTTGGGTTTGTTGCCTTCATTTGATCGGAAAGCTCTATACTGAAAGAGGGAGAGAGAGAATAGATGACATGCAGCAAAGGGCAGCGGGTTAAAGTCCAGCTTGTGGTCACTGCTGCAGGGACTATGTAAATGCCAGTAGCTCACCTGGTAGAGTGGGCACCCCACAAACAATGTATTTTGCTGGAATTTGGCAACCTGTAGGTTGTCGCTAATGGCAAACTTCAGGTCTTTGATACAGTGTGAAATTTATACAGTTTTATGTTTAAATCATTTCATACAAAAAGTGCAATAATTATCATCACATGTGCTCTGTTAATTTGTCATTTCGCAAAATAAGTTCTCTCGTATTGCTGAGATTGGCTGCATTTACACCAGTTAAGTTGACACAACACAGATGCTGCTTCAACAGGGTGGCTCTCATTGACTGAAGTCACTAGAAGTAGCCTGATGATTTTATAGGCTAAATAGCACATGAACTGATTTTCTTTAGCACACAGCTCAAAGTGCTGGTTGCTGTCAGGGATGCTCTGTGATCATTACACTTTGGATCAGACAAGCAAGTCGCGCAAATCTGCATCAGCTGCACTGAACCGTCACCACATACACTGACATTGTTCTACATGTATGGAAAACGTAATTGATTTTGTTTTATTTGTTGATAGAAACACAGTTGAGAGTTCTGGAAAGTAGCTGCATCTCGCTGCAGCAGCACACTTGATAAATTGGCTACTATGAGGCTAAATCACAATGGTGGTGGTGATACACTTTTAATGAACATTGTTAGTTTTTATTTCAGTCAGTGTGCAAAACTTCAAAACAGAAAGCCGAAGAGACAGAAATACAATATTAAATACAACTACAGAGCCAAAAACAAACACAACAACAAAAAAATACAGTAACAAAAGAAATCCAGGAAGGTGAGATGAAAACCAACGTGCAAATAACATCTCACCAAACACATGATAAACAGAATTTTAAATAACTGTCATTCACAAGTCACAAATGAATAAAATTACAGGAAGAGTGGGAGAGACGTGTGCCACAAAATGTGAACTTTTAGTGTTGTGATCTTTTTTGTGTTTATAAAGTCTACAAGTCCGAGTTCTTTAAAGAAGAGTAACAGGAAATAACAAGACAGCGGGATGTTTTTTCAGCTGCCATTTTATGACAAGCGTGTCAGTCTATCGAAGTAAATTGAGTACAGTGATCTTGCCGTCTCAGTGCCAGATACTTAAACACCATGTATAATTTAATTTGATTTCTGTCTTCATCCATAATCCCTCTCCTTTGTGTCTTTGATGTTTATCAGCAGAACATGCTGAGGATAGATCAGGATGATAGGGAAATAAAAAGGGATGAGCTCAATACTGACAATACAAGCCTGATTTAAGGGATTATCCTCATTAAGCAGAATCACTGTTGTGTGAGAATGCTATGTATGTGACAAGAAGCAACAATGCGAGCAGCTCATCCTTCAAAAATATTTCAAGAATTTTTGAACGTTTAGTGATTGCAGCAGGGCGTTGTTTACTGCATTGCAGTCCAGATCACTGAGCCACCTGACAGAGTCGCTGTCATTGTAAAAATACAATTCAGCTCATCTGTTTTCATTTTATTTTTTTTGTAAAAAAAAGACAATTATCTAGACAATACTAAATAGCACACTGTGAAAACAGAAAAAAGATTAATTCATTGTACCCTGTTCAACAGGAAGGCTCACAGCTCGTCATGTACAAGTGGCAGCCTCCAGGGCTGAAAAATGAAGCCAAAGCAGAAGAGCCAACAACTGCATTTACTCTAATGGCCACTTGAGGCTGGCTCCAAACCGAGTCAATCCCCACAGACCTCCCAACATCGCAGCAGAAAACATGTTTACAGCCTGGTACAAAAAACTGTTTTGGTCTCTATAGCTAATTTCCCCATTTATGACAACTATATAGGGGTGAATTTTTGTATAACTTTTACATTTTGTTAAGGCTTAAAGTTCTGCACAGTGGCATGGATTTAAGTTGCATGACGTGAACTTCAAGTCAGACTTGACTTGAAATTACAAAAGACTTACGGCTTGACTTGTACCAATCACTCATGACTTCATTGGACTTGAGACTTTAGACTTGGAAATACTTGATATTTTCCCCCAAGCAGAAAGATTAAAAAGTGTTTTATTCAAAAATAGCCATGAATAAATTTATTTCCTGAATCATCTAACATTAACACCACCCCTTCCCAGCAAGTCGTCACTTATTTCCTAGAAGATTCACTTTGTTTGAACAAGTCCAGCAGCAACCTATCAAGTTGCCTGAGAGAACAATGAAGAACTACGGTTACGCTAATGAGTGGCAGTTGAAAAAAACCCCAAAAAACTCTGAGTTTACATGCAGAAACTAAGGTGGTTAACCAAAAAATAAAATATTATTAAGCAAAATGGGCGAATACAGAGATAAAACAACTTTAGCGTTGTTTGACATTCAAAGTTGCAGATGGTAAGCTGAGGCTAATATCACTGCAGTTAGAAAGCTAATTCCTGGCTACAGTTAGCTTAACAGCTGAGTGTCTTTTTAACAAACTTGTTAAAACCAATAAATACAAATTTAAAAAACATTTAGGATTTTTGTAAATTGAATATAATGTCACTGTATTTTATGAAGAGCACATAATGACTTGTTCAGGACTCAACACTCAAAGTTTAGGAGTTTGGACTTGACTCAGAGTGCTGTCATTGGTGTTGAGATTATGTACTTCCCACTTTGATTATCTGGTGAGACATTATTCTTTGTATGGAGGAGGTTATTTACAATCTGTATCATAACTGTTTGACTCCACATGTCGAAATGTTAGTCATTTGCACCTTACAGGTACAGGTCTTGTGAAGAGGCCCATTGAATTATTTGCCATTATTCATCCATACTGTGCAAACTGACATACGCCTGTGGAGGGGCTGAAGCGTAAGAGATTCCTTAAACTTTGGCTCAGAACTTGTTCATCTTTACCTGGGCCTTGACTCTGGACTTGGTGCAAAGACTTGAAGCTTACTTATGACTTGCAAAGCAATGACTTGGTCACACCTCTGGTTCGGCGTAATCACGGGCTCTCAGGCTCACTCCTCCAAACCTCCCCCTTTCGCTTAGATACGGTCACCTCTGGCTCCAAAAATCTAAGATGCCAAAGTCAGAGCTTCAGAACGGGAGGCCACAAACCAGTGGGTGATGTCACGGTGGCTATGTCCATTATTTTTATACAGTCTGTGGTCGGACGACTTGAAGCGACTTAAAGGTGACTTAGGAATACTCAGGAATCCTAGACAAACCAGAGAGAGAACAGGTATCCACAATCTTTTATGCATTACCTTCCCACATCAGGTCCTGTTCCTGCAGACCTGCCAATTGCTTTAACAAACACACACATTCCTCCGTAATTAAATGAAATGAACATTTAACACTAATGAGAATTAGCACCTCAATGTCAAAACTGTTGTAGTATCACAGTGTTGTGTATTGCAGCTTATTACAGTGGATGTAAAGCATCATAACCAGGATCATAATTAGCAATTATAATAGACATAATTGGAAAACTCATTAAGAAAAGCCATAATGTTTCCCATGTCTGTGGAGCTGTGTCGGTCCAGACTGTGACTTTGTATTATAAAAGGGTTAAACTTCTTTTGTGTACAACTGGTTTGTACAACTGCAGTGAATGCCATTGCCTCGCTCAACTTGTGCATTGTAATTTTGAGCTTTTTTTGCCTCCTTTACTGTTGTTTGTACAGTTTAGGCTGCACAAATTCAGATCTTAGTGTAATCTGACACTTTTATTCTCCCAAATATTAGAAGAGAAATTTCAGCTTTGATATCCATTGACGTCATTTTGGTAAATAAGGTGCAGCCACAGGGTCTCAAGTGTTTGGGATGAGACAATTCTCTGCTGCAGTTCTGCTTTATGATTGAGCCTGATGAGATAATTATACACCTGGTTTAATCACATAAAAAGCTTTCCTGGCGCAGATATGAATATAATAAATCCAGGTTTGCCATTTCAGTTCTTGTAGTTTATTAATCACTACACAGTTGTGAAATACCAGCAAAAAAGTCTACAGCCATGCTGAGGTTCTGTAAGGCTGTACTCTTCATGCTAATATCACTGTGCAAACTTGTTCACAATGACAATGCTATCTTGTCGATGTGAAGTGGGTGAAATGTTTGCCATGTTCGTCATCCCGATCTTTTAGCGTGAAAGCATGATAATATTATACGCTTCTCATTTTTCATTAGAGATCGACTGATATTGGTTTTTCAGGGCTGATACTCATAAAGATTATTTAATGACACAGATACCCAATATTTGGAACCGATATGCATTTACAATAACAATGAGAATATTTCTGTTGAAATTTTGAATTTGGAACATCACAAACTCCAGCAGAAAACTTTGTTTAAATACTTTAAGCAAATATTTAATCAAAACTGAAACTTTCAGCATCAGCTACAGCAACTTTTTTATACAGTCAAGTAGAAATTTAAATAAAAAAAGAATAAATGAAAATAGTTTCCTGAGATTTCACAAAGTAAAAATTCCTCCTATGCTGACACTTTCTCTGCATGTGTTGCAGAATGCCTTCCCTGGTGTTGGTTGAGTGTAACACACACACATTTTCAGTAATTCATTTCATTGGCTATCATAAGAATAAAATGCCAATGCAGATAATCAGCAAAACGCCAAATATCGGCTCCAATAATCAGCCAGGCAGAAAATCTGTCGACCCCTACTCTTGATCATATGATTAAATGCAGAAGTTAAAACAAAGTATTTTAATACTGTTGCATTGCTGCCCCCTATTTAAGTTAAAGATCTGAATACTTCATCCACCACTTTTCTTCGCAGCATTCACCATCTATTTATGCTCTAAGTGGCAACTTACAGTTGATGTTTTGTTCAACTGGTAAAAGGCGTGGCACTATACATATTACAAACTGAGCAGCTCACTAATTCTGAGCCAGTTAACCTGAAATGTCTTTGAACTGCTGCTTTGCCTTAGTTATGTTGCTGATACCTGTTTGAGAATTACTGGTTTTTTTTTGTTTTTTTTAGCGTAATCTACATTTCAGTCCATGGCCATGTTTGCATGCCTCCAAGTTGACATCAGTGAAACTTGTCTGTATGTGATACTGACAGATGCTGCAGCAGCACAGGGGGTTTGTAGCTTTGTAGAGAGCGAGAGCAAGTGGGCACTGGATGTTTTGTTCAGGGGGAAGAATTCGGGCCGTCTGATGCAGCCTTCCGGCCAGTCCGCCTGCAGGCTGCATTCCACACCAGTCAAAACATTGGCAAAACATTATTAGTAGGGATGGGCAATATGGCTGTAATATTATATATTTTGTTGTTTTTTTTTGTGATAATGATGTTCTTGGCGTCATGGCAAAATACTGAAAATTATAAAAAATATTTTATTATTATTTTCAACATAACAATTATGACAACATCAAATATAGAGCAATATGTGTTATATTATATAACAACAATTGTAACAAAAATAGCATTATAGTTTTCATTCTAAACAGTTTGCATTTAAATATTCAGTAAAAGCTAAACAAAACAATCTCTGCTTTCCTTAGTTTTTCAACACTAACCGGTGGCAATTTCTCAGCCATATGTCAACAAGTCAAAATATTACCATCATCATGATTTTTGATTTTTTTTCATTTCAAATTAAAAATTATAGTGGTATTATTATGAATTATATGATATGGCACACCCCAAATAATTAGACATAGCTGTAAATGGGTACAGGGATTCCCTGTGTTATAAATGCCAGATGTGTGGGGATCGTTAAAATTATGCACAATAACCACAATCCCACGCTGAAATTCAGACCCTGGAACTGTAATTTTGACCTGCTGGTGGTTTGAGGAAAAGTCAGAGGATCACCAAAGTTATGACCACTGATCGTGTGGGAAAAAGGTGAATGTTCAAAAATTCATCAAGTAGTTGTTCAGAGATTTCACTTAAAAATACAAATGTAATCCTGTTGGTGGAACTTTAGGAAAAGGATTCGCCAAAGATATCTGGATTCATCTTCTGGGAACCGTGAACATCTGTATCGAACATTGTGCCAATCCTTCCAATATTTCAGTGGATGAATGATAACTTTGACCTGCTGGTGCTGCTAAATAAAAAGTCAGGGGATCATCAGAGTCACCAGGATTCACTATCTCGGCACCATGAATGTCTGTTGATCCAATAGCTGTTGATATATTTCAGTCTGGACTGACCAGCTGACATCCTTATAGCTGTGCCACTAGCCTGGCCATAGGAAAAACAAACCTACCTATATCCCCAACCTCACTTTATCCAAAACTAAATCTTGGATTTTTGGGACCTGTCAACAATGCCTGCAGTGGAGAATAAATAAGGGTTTCTTTCATGCTCCAGCCCCAACAGGCAGCTCTATGCCTCTAATCTGGCCTGGCATGGTTCAGGTGCAGACACTGTGACTGCTTGCAGCGTGAGCGTTGTACTGCAAAAAGACATCTGTCAGACACAGTGGCAGCAGTGGAGACACCAATCGATTTCTAGCAAGTAAGCACAATGAGGGGAAGGGGAGAGGCTGCTTTACCATGACTCTTATTAATTAATAGCATCTCAGCAGGAGAGTATTTGATGTTATTTGAGCTTCTACCTCGCAGGCTGGTGGTAAATGACTGAATGTGGCTCCTGCATGTACAACTCCTCCACCATTTAATGTCAAGTGATTATTTCCATGACAGCATCCAACTGGGGGGGATCTGCACAAAGCTATTTTCTGTCATAATTTACACTGGCGTATATGTTCTAGCTGTAAAAGAGAGATCTGAGAGATAGGGAATAACATGAAGGGCACTTTGCTAGACACATACGGTAATGGGCCTATCACTGGGAGCCATTTTGAGTTTTCCTAACAGGCCCTGTAATACTTTGCTGTGCCTATTAGAAAGATCTTTATCCTCATTACAGTGTGAGATCAAATTAGGTCACCTGCTGTGACTCCTGGCCTCCTCTGTGCCGGTAATAATGGGATCGAAATCATTTACAGCAGTGTGTCTTACAAGCTTTTGACCAGTGAGCCTTACTGGGTGGACTCCTAAGTGTTCTGATTATCACTCAATTAAATTAACCCATTGAACTAATTAATAACTGAGTGATTCATCAAAGACCTTCATGTCTCTGGAAGATTGTACCAATATAGCTTTACTTAGTAATGCAAATTATCAAAATATAAGTTATTTAGTATTTAACAATGAAGTGCAAACAGTGAAGCTGGCCGCTCTAACTATATAGGTAAATAGTTAGTTATTTGACAAAAATGGAATTATGCACAGTATTTATTGGCAGAAGGAAGGGGAGATACAGTACCTTGGGTACTCAATACCTCAGGAGTAATTATTAAATCCTTTCATGAATGAGTTGTTTGGAAAAAAAATAGAACAATTCCGAGACTGAAAATTAATGTTATATGCAGAATGGTGTACTGTATCTGTCCCCTGCAGTGGACACCATACTTCAGTGGTATAAACAGTGTTTCAGTGAAACTCTCATGTTTTCAGGCCTTTATTGAGTTTCATGAAATCACTTTTTACACTGTTGATGCATGGACTCCACTCAAGTGCACAGATATGTAAATCCTTAAAAATAATTTTGGGAAAAAATATGGTGTTGATTTTTCACTTGTTTTTAAGTAAAAACAAACACTCAAAAAAACGTTCTTTGTGATTTAATAATTCACTCATGGAAGGTCTAGATGAAAATACCAATCTCCCTATTTAAAATAACAAAAATAAAAATAGTGAAAATTGAAGAGCCTTTATTGTTGTCGCGGTCGTAATCATGTAACAAGGGAGAAAGGAAAGGCTGTTTGTTTGTACTCTGGCTGGCTGCCTGCAGGTCATGTTGTGTTGAATGTCAGCATCATTGAAATTGAGGAGATCCTGTAGCTTAAACTGCTGCTGTAACTGCTATTGAATATTATATCGTTAAGGCTTTAGCGGCTGATGTTGAAATACTACTTCACTGTGTAAATACATGTTTGGATGAAAGGGTAATCAAGTAACAGCAGTGCTCAGTGACCCAAAACCAGACCATTACAGTCTTCTACAGCAGAAACCAGTCACCATTACAAAAGCAAATGGATCCATAAATGATCCTCGTGCGCTGAGTAAAGAAACTAATAGTGCTGCATTAATGCCAAGTACCACAAATAAACCAGTAACGCTAACAGCAGACTCCACCCTTGGCTGTCTAACACAAAGCAGAATAATAATGATCATGAAAGATACTCACAAGGGAAAACCACCATCCTACTACTACTCCAACTAGTGTCCGACATGGAAACTCCTGTCAGACATCACAGTGTTGAAGCTGAAGTGACATGTGTGTCAATACACAGCAAAACTCAGCAGGGGGATTTGAAACTACAGCGGAGGCCAAAATCACAAGACAGAGCTGTCACTCTATGAAATGCATGTTGAAACAGAGGACCCTGAGCAAAGACTGGATTAGTCTCTGGTGGAAGAAGTATTTAGATAATTTACTTCAGTTTAAGTAAGTTGCCAGTTTATTAGGTACACCAAGTTAAAACTAATTTAGTCGAATGCCCGGGACACGCTTCATGTGGGAGCAGCATGTGACAGCAACCTCGCTGAACTGCTGCGTCTTGTACACTTGTGGTATTCACACTGACAGCATTATTGCTACAATGCTGCTACAGAGATATCTGCTGCTGTAACTGCTGTATTTCCCCAATTTATGCACATATTCCCCTCATTTATGAAGCCGTGCAGACTCCTGCATTGTCAACATCACAGTCCTGCTAATATTTCACAATGAAATGCCTTGGGGAAACAACTGATGGGATTCTGTCGACAGAAACATTGTCAGAGGGCTTTTATTTTGAAACGGAAACAGGAAAGGTTGAGTAAAACAGATATATTTGTGTTTCCTCATGTCTGTGACAGAGAAATTGAAACTGCATCAAAAGGTTGCATAATGTCTGTATAATTTATATATTTTATATGTAATCTATTTCTTCTGACAACTGCGTGCATCATGCAGAAAAGAATAGTGAGACTCCATTTCCCATGATGGACCGCAGTTGAGACACACCTGACCAGTGCTGCTCACACAGCCAGTGTGGCTGCTTTAACTTGTTAGCATGAGCACCAAAAAAAAATCTGACAGGTTTTGAAACGCTCGTGTGCTGTTCATACAGGCAGTGTGTTCCAGGCATAATACAACAGCTCTGCAATAAATATGACCATTATTAACTTGTTAGAGAGAGACTGACATTTTTCTGTTGAAAGGTGTTTTTATTATTTTGTCCACACCATTTATATCAATGATAAACGGGCAAAATAACAGAAACACCTCTCTGTAAGATGCAGTGCAGTTCAAATACACCACAAACTACATCCTCAAAAGAAAATCTTCGTCTGGATGAATGACCAAAGAGCCAAAGACTCACTGCAGCACTCATGGATCCCTGGAGCGTCTTGCAGTATACAAGGTCAACAGCGCACTAAGAGCATTCTTCACAAACTCAATGGACTTGTGCAAAAAACCACTAAAAGCTGCTCAATTGCACAAGTGCATATCGTTTGCTGCTCCATACAGACCTAATGCATCATCCCCACTACTGTTCTGCATAGGCTGTAAACCTTTCAGTCAGATCACCATGAAGAGTGGATAAAGGTTCATGAGAGGGGCTACCATCAGTCACTATGTCTTCATTCAAGCCATCAAGCTGAATGACAAGAGGATCTACAGCAATGACACTGGGAAGCCATTTGGAGTGGAAAAATGTTGCTGGGTGGAAGCAAATGGAGAGAGAATAATTGGAACTGAAGGGGTTGAACTATCAAAGGGCCAAATAATAGACTGGAGACAGAACAGCTGCAGGAACCAGGAGAGGCAGCAAGGTCCAAGGTCCATAAGTAACACATCACTTCACACAGTATGCCCTACTGTTGGTCAAATACTTAGCTGCTGTCCAAAACACAAAAAAGAAAAAAAGAAGGAAACTTAAACAGCTGATATCAAGAACAAAGAATCCTCACACTGTTCAGAGGACTCCACCCAAAGACCATCACCCGTCTACTGCAGCTGGAGACAGCGGAGGTTAGCCTCAAGGACACTGTATGAAACACGAAGCATTCATGAGTACATTAGTTAAATGGCTCCTGTCATCAGCAGACAGATGAGGCGGCTCCCAGAGATTGCCAGAAAAAGACACCATCTGCCATTAGGGGGGTCCGGAGCTTATGGGGCAAATGATTTGATAACAAGACGAAAGTCTTAATTCAGCTTTATTGAAAAGAGTATTTAAAGTACATTTTAACTTCTG
Source organism: Plectropomus leopardus (assembly GCF_026936395.1). Taxonomy (NCBI): domain Eukaryota; kingdom Metazoa; phylum Chordata; class Actinopteri; order Perciformes; family Serranidae; genus Plectropomus; species Plectropomus leopardus. Next base: position 16,648,386 of record NC_142176.1, read on the forward strand.
CAGGGCAAAAGGTGGCTGACATATTTCCATTTAGAAATTGCCTATTTGTCATGTTGGTGATGGTCTTCATTGCTGTGATCTTAAACATACTTTTTTTTTTTTTTTTTTTACAAATTATGTGGAAAACTGACTATAACACCAACAAAACTAGGAAAACTCAAAAGTGTTTTTACATTAATAAACAACAAGAAACGTCTTCTTTTTGTCTTAATATTGATTAGGACTTTATCCAACAAAGAATTATGTCAGTAGCATTGCATTTGGCTGTTCAACATGAATATTCAGTTGTTCCTTTCTTTCCATAAAGTTTGAAAGATAAACGGGGTTCAGTGGGATGATTAGGGGAACAGTGACATTCATATAATATAGTAAAAAAGCCAACCTAGCCCTCCAAGCTAATAAGTGCTAACTACACTAAGGATGGTTTGGAAATGTTCAATATGTTATGCCAACACTAGATATCAAACAAAAGTGAGAGACTGTGTCATATTAAGTTCCAAAAAAACCCAAAATTAAGACAACATTAAGACTTGAAAAATCTTAGTCAACTGAGGGGCCAACAACTGATAATTTGAAACTTCGACTTTCCCTTGTTCCTCTGGTTGAAACCCAGGTTTAGTTACTAAGCAAGCAACAACCTCCAGGGTTAAAAAAGGAAGCCAATGTAGAAGAGCCAAAAACTGCTTGAGGTTGGCTCTAAGAGTGAGTCAATCCTCAAAGAGCCCCACGTTAAAATGCCCAACTTTACAGCAGAAATAAACATGTTTGTAGCAGACAACAAAAAACATTTTTTTTAGAGCTAATTTCCCCATTCATGACATCTGTACAGGGGTTGAATTTTTATGTAACACACCAGTTTACATTTTATTAGGTCTTAGTATTACATATAATTACAGCTGGGCCGCTTTGATTAACAGGCAATCTGCCGATAGTGTCCTCGACTTTTCAGTCAGATCCACCCCTCTCTCCTCCACAGCTCCACTCACTCACTGAAATATTGCCACTTCTCACTCGAAAAAAACAAGATGGTGACGGCCGAAATGCCGAACTTGAGGCTTCAACCCGGGAGTCAAGAAAGCAATAGATGGCTTCATGATTGCTGAGTCCATTATTTTACATTCTTTGTTACTGAGCAATTTCCTCAAAAGGCTCTTGGTCCCCTGGGAAACTTCTTGCAATGGAAACATCCTTCAAAAGGCTCAATGCAAAATTGTTGGCCTAGTCAAAATAGGTAGTGCATTATTTATGAAACAGAAAAGAAAAAGAAACACTGACCTTATTGGCCTGACGATGACCACACTCCACAATGATGGTCTTTGCTTAGCATCTAATGTTTAGGAATTATGTTTCAACAGTTTCATTTTTATACCACAGCCAAACAGTTCGGATTCTCATAACTCATAACTAGAAATGAAAACTCTATATCCAATGGATTTATCTCGAGCTGAAAAACCTGAGGGAAGGCAGTTCATTCTAGACCTCAAAGTTCAGGAGTTAGCCTGTTTGCCAAATATGTGCACATTTTCACATAACACCACTGGCTGTTCTGTGTAACTTTTTCTGCTTAACTAGTGGTGTAGAGCTCTGAAACGGATCCAAGATCAGCTGCTCTAAGACCTGCAGTCTCAGTGGTAGACAGTGCTGGTAGACACTTAAGGGGAAAAAAAGAGAAAATATCTTAACGCAGACAGTATGGTTTCAGCCCTACAGGCTTCAACCCCTAACAACTATATTTGTAGAAATACATAGTACCAAAAGTCAGATATTATACTCTCAAATTGGCTGCATTACCAGAAGCATTAAAGGTATCTTCCTTTCAGTTTTGGGCTGAATCTGTCTCTAAAAACATTGAATAAGCCTGGTGTGTGTTTCCTTGGCAACTTTAGACCTGTGCATGCTTTTACATGTAATTTGCTCAATGGTAATGTTGCGTTTGTGGTTGAATTTAGGTTACCTTGACATGCCCTAGATTACTAAACTACCTTTAACAACATATTAACCCCACTACCTCCCACTCATCCACAGATTGTTCGAGGTTTTAGCTTCACTGTGGGATTAGTTTATGTAATCAGTCTCTTGTGACTCATCATGAATGCCTCCCCCGTTCACTGTGGGCTTATCTAACTCATATAGATAATCATGCACCTTTCTGCAACTCAGCCTGCTTTCAACTATTGGAAATGATAGATGTATGTGACTCATCAAAATTGTTGTTTTTATCATGCATAAATTAAGGAGGTAATGTAAGCAATACTGTCTGGGAAGCTGTGCACTTTGACATGATTTAACATTTAAAACACCCGGGATCTAAAACAGTGTGACACCGTATTCAAATACACATTAACATATCAAGTAAAGCCGTAAGAGTCCTTGACAGTCTGGATCTACATTTCCACGTTTTCATTAAATTATGTTGATGAGGTAAGGGGATGCGTGTCTTTTCACTAATCTATCAGTGATAGTATTGATTGTAGATGCAAGACTACCTTTGACTTTCCAAATTTTTTCTCGTTATTGTATGCCCTTGTTTAAGTACGCAGAAAAATAAGATGTGTTGCTTCCTGTTTAAAAATAGGGAAATCTGTACCCTTTCACATAAGTAAGCCACAAAGGAGGGGAGATGAAAGCATACAGATTAATATCTGCTGTGTATTAACATATGGTCACAGCTCAGATTGGATCCTGTTTCAGATGAAAACGCACCTTGTGTGTGTGTGCTTTGAACCTCACCGCCTGCTCTAACTCAAATCATGTTTGGATGAAAATGAAATGCAATTGCTTTCTGATTTGCCACAGTAAACATAATGACATTTTTATTGTAAGATAATAGAAACCTTGCATTTTCTTTATCATTTCCCTTCCAGGTGTTTGTGTTTTTTTAAAGCAAATCTTTTTAACCACAGTAAGTTGTCATTATCTTCAACGGCACATTCCCGTTTTTCAATCATTTTCTCATACCTTGCATGATTTAATGGCTGGCTTAATGAGCTGCGGCTTGCATGTGGAAGGACATCTCATTGTGTTAATGAACCATGAAAAGGGCAAGCACACATCATTGTGTGGACTGTTTTAATAATCAGCGCGGTGTCAGACACACAGCCCATCTACCAAAAGTCTGCTCTATCAATAAGCACAGATGCTGAACGTTTCATTAAGACACCCCATTCTCTGATGGCCCAGCGAGCAATCGACTCTGACCCTCTACCTACTGCCTGTCTGCTTTCTGTCTCTACAGTTCTTACTCGCTGTCTGTGTGCACCAAGTAGATGCTTTCAAGGCCATTTTGACTGGCCCCTATTCTTTGTTGCAAGTTTAGACGTCATCTTAAAACATTACAATAGCTTTCCTATAATGAATTACTGTATTGCAAAATCTTGACACCATATCACCATGAGCTTTACTCTGATGTAGACGTTTAGGATGTTCACAGCTGGGTTTTTTTTACTTACTTTTTGCTTCAACTACTATTGACTAAATTCTCCATTGATTACATAGTTGGCACTACTCCATATTAAGATTTTTCTTGAGGTGATAATTTAAGTTCCTGCTTTGTCCTCATGGTCATTCGAGGTAGAGTATTAACTTTTAAAGTATGAACAAGACTGTAAGAGTCTACAGGTATTTAGGCTGTGTGATGCCGTACGTAAGCACAGTGGTACTTTTGCCAAATACTAATGCCAGCAATGCCAGCATGTTCACAATGTAAATACTAACATGCAGATTTTTTGCAAGTTTTAAGGTTAACCTTGCTCGCATTAGTTTAGCATTATAGCATACTAACATTTGCTAATTAGCACAAAACTTAAAAGTACAATTGAAGCCGATGGGAATGTCATTAGTTTTACAGGTATGTGGTCATAAATATTGAATGAAAACTTTGACCTCATAGTGGCATTAGTAAGAAATGTAAATCATCCCTGGGCGAATCTGTCTGTCACATTACATGGCAATCTATGCCTGTAGTTGTGGAGACATTTCACTGAAAACTTAAAATGTCAACCTCATTTTAGTGCTAGAAAAAAAGTCTGGGGATCACCAAAGGCTATAACGTTCATCCACTGGGGACCTTTACTGTATGTGCCAAATTTGCTACCAATCAATCAATCATTTTTTTTGCCACATGAAATCACATAAAATATAATTACATTGAAATATAGTACAGTTAGTTCCTTCCGTTTACATACAAAAAAGAGAGTGCAATGATGAAAATACATGTAGTAGTTATTGACATCAACAGTAAGAAAAGGCCATTATCCCCATGGTTGGAACTTTAATGATTCTTCTGGCCTTATTCTTGCTGCACCTGCTTAACATCCTTTAGGCAGGGTAGAGCAGTGTGTAGTGTGTTCAGCAAAGTGAACCACTCTTTGCAGAGCTCTACAGTCCTGGACACCGTAGAAATTCCTCAGTATAAAAGGGGCATAGCTCCTTACCTGCCTCTTTCATGAGTCTACGATCATCTCCTTAGCTTTGTTGATATTCTGCAGTAGGTTGTTATCCTGACAAAAGCAGCTCAGGTCTTCTGCTTTATTCAGGTAGGTCTTTTCATTATTATCTATGATCGAGACCAGATTTGTCAGTAAACTTAATGATGGTGTTGGAGTCAAAAATGGTTACAAAGTCATGTGTATGTATAGGCAGTACAGAATAGTACTCAAAGTGCAGCCCTTAGGTGCTCTCGTGTTCAGGATGAGGGTGTAAGAGTTGTGTCCGCCCACTCTTACCACCTGGGGTCTGCCTGTCAAGAAGTCAAGGACCCACATGCACAGGAGGAGGAGTATAATTCCATCTTCTTGAGCTTTGTAATGAGTCTGGAGGGAACTAAGGTGTTAAATGCTGAACTGTAGTCAATTAGCAGCAATCTCACATAGCTCCCTGTTCTGACCCTTTGAGGTAGAGTGGCGTGAAAGATGTGTGTCTCCCATTGATCGGATGGGACTGTAGGCAAACTGTAATGGGTCCAGTTTGCTGGGGATTGTTACATGTCATAGTTCAACCTTGTCATATTCTTCTGGGATTGTCCTCCTGGAATCGTAGTTCCTCTTTTTTCCTATATAGTTGTTGAGATATTCCAGATATTTCATCTGGACTGAAGTGGTGGACTGAGCGTCCAACTGATATTGCCCCTGACTGATCCACAAAATTATCATGGGACAAAAACAATAGTGTGGTGAAGCCATTTTTCTATCACAAAGTGGTACGAAAATGGTTGTAACTGCATTTGCAATTGGTTACCACTGTAACCAAGTACCATTTTTCCTTAGAGAGATATATACTGCAGCTTGCGGCAAAATGAAAGTAGACTTTGCATGACCCACACCACTTGTCAGCATAGTGACACATGACAGGCAGGTTTTCTCCTTCCTCTTCATGTCTTCAGCCTTCATCATCAGACCCCCAAGGTCATCCTTAGATGTGCATCAGCAGCCCTGGCAGACCCACACTCTGCTCTCCCATCATCCCCTCTCTCTGTCTGCCTGCCCTGCCAGGCAGAAAAAAACCCATCTACTGTATGTCTGCTGCAAAAGCCCTCAGTTCACCCTCTTTCACAATAGTGTGCACACCCAAAACCACAGCTGTGCGCAAGCATGGACACACACACACATACACACTCACTGACAGAAACACGTCAGGTGAACCGGTGAAAATCTGAGCCGGCCAACATGAACAAGGTGTGTGAATCTACTCAGTGTGATGTTTTGAGTTGACCTTCAGTGATAATGGATAAGAAATAATGGAAAAGCCTGATATCCAGACAGGAAATATCGCTGCAGCAGTTTGATGTTTGTCATGGTCACGAATGAGGAGGGCAGGCTTGATGGTGAGGTTAAAGTGCATTTGTGGTTTATTGTAGCAGCAGATAGATTCTCACTATTAACATCTTCCAATAAGCGTGAACAGAGTTCTTCATCTTAAATAAACAGCTTTTTGTGGTGCTCAGGAGGCTATGATACTCTCCATTCTATTCAGTTTTAAGCAGATGATCTTTCATTTTGAGTAATAGTGACCAATATACACCACAGGGGTCAAACATTTCAAAAATTAGTATGTACTTACTAAAGGCCTCGTTTTTTGGGGGGAAATACAGGCTGCAAAATATTCTGGATTAAAGATAACTCAAAATAGGCCTCAAAATGTAAATGATACATCAGCAATCAGTGATATATCTGCAAAGTACTGTTCTGCACATCCATCTGTCCATCCATCTGTCCATCTTCATCCACGTATCCAGAAGAAGCAGTGGCATAGAACCTTTGTGCATGTTGGCTGTTGGTTTGGTAGTCCTGTGCAACTTTTTGGCAGAGACACGGCAACGTGAGGGCAGGGGGCTTTCGTCACTGCTGGTTCTTAGATGGCTGCTTGTTGTGTCGCGGTCTTAAGGCTGAGCCCAGCCTCCCCACAGAGGAAACTATATTTGGCTGCTTGTATCTGCAATCTCATTTTTTCGGTCACTACCCAAAGCTACTGACCAGAGGATAAGGTTGGAACATAGATCGACTGGTAAATCGAAAGTTCTGCCTTTCAGCTCAGCCTCCTCTTCACCGTGACGGTCAGGTACAGTGCCTGCACCTCAACCTGTCCGTACACACTCCATTTTACGATCACTTGTGAACAGGGCCTACGACATCTTGAACTCTTGTGTCATGTGACTCACTCGCAGCTCTGAAGAGGCAATCCATCGTTTTCAGACTGAGAACCATGGCCTCAGACTTCACCTGCACGTGCAGTCTGCATTAAAAAACAACAATAAAACAATATTTATTTAAAATAGAATCTCTTTTCCCTTTTGTGAATATTGTGGCAACCCAGGGGCAAAATTAAAAATAAAATAGGAGACTCAGAGACAGTTGATGCAATACATGAAGTTTCTTTAAATAGAGAATTTAGGGAAAAGGGGAAGGGGTCAAATCTAAACTGAGGATCATTTTCATCTGGGAGGAAGGTTTTGGTCTGTAGCCTTCTCTCAGGGTGGTGTTGTGCCGCTACACTGTGGAGCAGAGCAGAGAGAGTGGTGAGTCTTTGTTATTACCTTTGTGGGGACCTCTTAATTCCTTTTGTTTCTAGTGACAAGGGAGATCAGTTTGGTTGCCCTAAACCAATGGTCTCCTTGCCAACCTCTTGGTGGAGGTCCCAGTGGTGCTGCCGACCCAATCCTCTTTTGAAACTGCTCTAAATGCTGTTTGCAGGCAGGGTGAAATTGCTTTCTTATTTCAAACAAAAATTCCAAACATTCAGCAGTTTAAACTTCTCAAATGTGAAGAACTTGTTGTTTTTCTTTGTCACTTGACTTAACTGACTGAATCAACATGACATTCACAGACACAACAGTCACTTCCTAGTAGACAACTGGCAACTGATTTCAATTGTGGAGAAATGTGAAAATGTTTGCTTCTTTGTATATAGTTAAATGCAGTGGTCCAACCTATCTGAGATTTCAAATATGCTTACTTTCTATACTGTGTTGCTTTGTGCATGTCTTTGTTAAATCAACAAGCACAGAGGCGAAACAATGTGTTCATGAGAACTGGGTCCACAATAAAATTAGTATATTTTAGCCACCTAAAAAGTCTCACCTAAAATAATGTATAACAGTTTAAGTGAACACTCTATTTGGAATATTTTCACTGCTTTACCCTACACACCGACAAATGAAGGCAGCAGTAGATCAGCACTCCTGTGTTCTTAAAGTAAAATTACTCTTATTTTCAATCGAGTCCAGTGGCTTTGAGATAATGGCCTCATTGGAAAGGGCTGCCGAAAGCACGGTAAAGCAATGTATGTAATGTATGTATGTAAATGTAGCATACACTTCAATTGATACTGATTTTTTAATAGATGGGGCTTTTTTTAGGTGGTTAAAAACGAATCAATTTAGACAGCATTTGCTTAATGCCGTTTCATTGAATGTAGGCTACATAACACAGGGACATTCTTCTCATAATTTACTGTGAACAAACTTCACCTTAAGCTCTGGAAAACTGTAATGGATATTTTTTCACTTATTTTTCTCTACTCTTTTAAAAAATGTAGACAAACAATTATTCAATGAGTTGACAAATAATTAGTATTAAATGGATGAAAATGATTGAGTTGCAGCCTTGTAGCTTGATGTTTCTTATCCAAAACAGATCCTCTGACAATACTGACAATACTAGTCACATGAAATACTCCTGCAATATTCCTACTATATAGAGGTATATGAGTATATGAGAGCATACTGCCGACTGTACTTCCTTCTTACTCTTGTGGATGTTTTTTTTTTTTAGGCTCTCTTCAGGCATGAATCCACAAGTGTGTTTATGAGGATTTAAGTTTTTGGCAATGCATTCCTCCCATTGCAGCTCCTCTCAAAGATGCTCTGTTGAGTTGAACTCTGGTGACTGTGAAAGCCAGTGGAGTAGACTGAAGTCATTGCCATTTTCTTGAAAGCTTCTAGAGATACAAAAGAGTGCTCTGTAACCTGGCCCGTTATCCTGCTGGAAGTTTTCTATTGAAAAAGGGTGGACTGTGGGGCCATGAAGGGATGCTCCTGGTCAGCAGCTGAGGATGGTGTAGCATTTAAATGATGCTCAGTTGGCATTAAGGGGCCAAGTGTGTGCCAAGAAACTCTCCTTACAGAATCACACCACCATCACCAGTTTATTGCTTCGACATAGGCGGGTTCCAGGATTAACAACAAATTCTCTCCCTGCATCTACATGCTGCAACTGAAAGGGTTTTGAACACGTCAAAGGCTTTCCACTATTCAACCACCCATAGGTTTGGTGGACATATGCCCTCTGTAGCCTCATTTTCTTCCTGTTAGCTGACAACAGTGGAATCTTGTAGAGTCCTTTTGATGCTGCAACCCACACATTTTCAAGGTTCAACAAGATGTGGTACTGACACGTCCTCCTGCACCTCGCAGCACTTTTATTCATGTGTTTGTGACCTTTCCTGTTAGCCTGAACGACACTTGCCAATTTCCTTTGACCTGTCTTCCTGGCGAAATCTTTTTCCCCCACAAAATTGCTACTGACTGCATATTGCTCTTTACTATTTCAATCGCTTTAAACTCTTGACGTTGTGGTGCATGAACATCTTAAGGAGGAGGCAGCAGTAGATTTTGCACCATGATGTGCTTCATATTCTTCTCATTTCTCAAGCAGAAATAGCCTCTTCACCCTGACTTCATGTTCTCATTTGTTGAGTTTCAGATACATAATTTGAAGTTTAGAGATTGTTGATGTGAGGAAGTCTTAATGATAATGTGAAGTGAATGTTTCTCCTTTGGCGACTACAATCAATAAATGGACAAAAATTCTCTCTGAAAACTATTAACCTTGGAAACAAGACTAACAATATTATCTGGATTAACACAATGCATCTTCTTGAGCTGCAGAGGCTGAAAATAAGACGTGTTTGACAGTGATAACCATCTAGAACAGAAGATGTACCAGTGTCAACAGTATTGCAACCACACGATCATATCAGTCAGATATCAGAGAGCTGATATGTGTCAGTGATCTGTGATCTCCCGGTGGGAGTCGTATTTTTTTCCCCGGGTTTGCCTCCTCAAGACCCACAATGATTCATTTTCCACGTCAGAGTGATTGAATGTCACAACACTACGAGCAGCTCTCAAACACTCTCACTTCTCTCACATCACAATCACTTAACACGACACACACACAAACACACGCACACACGCGCACACACACACAGTACCATCAAAATGTATAAATACGTAGCAATCTTCTCTCTCAGCAACATCCTCAGGTTACTTCTCATCTAAATAAATTTACATTTGTCATTAGATAAAGAAAGATGATTATTCATTGTTATTATTATCATATATTTATTATTATTATTATTATTATCATTATCATTATCATTATCATTATCATCATTATTATTATTATAAAAAATCTTTTTTGTTACCATTTCTCAAATGTTTTCAAAGTACTATAATGGTGAATGTCTTGGGAAAAAAATTGGAAATAATGCAGTACATGCTGCCCTGAAATATTTTGGTATACTAACAAATTACAAGCATGAACATAGTAAACGATTCTTTTCTCTCTGTTTTACAAATACCATGGGGGGGATCTCAGTTGTTTGGTCGAGGCCTATATTTAAAAAAACTATGGGGTTTGTTAAAAACAAAAACAAGAACAACAACATTGATTTTTGTTATTATTGTGTCACAAAGAAATGCAGACAACATTCCCATTGTTTTTTGCTTAGTGAGGGTTAAATATATTTGATTTATGTAAATTATATAAACTTATGAATCATATTGAATATTTCTTCCCTTTTTGTTTGATTTATTTCAACTAAATCCTGGAATACTACTTTCGTGTCTGCTTCCACATCAACCATGATAAACAACAGCAATCAATAAAAATTAAGCATTAGACATCACAGAACACTGACTTTATCACTTTATCACATTTTATGTTGTCAAACTAATTGGTGATTTATGACTGCCATCCATTATACACAAGGCTTCACTCTTACTCTTGTCACAATTTGCAAAGCTGGAATATGGATGGTATATTTCGTCTTTAGAGATGCTTTTGAATTCACCCAGTACCCAGTAAATGTCAGTCTGTAGCGAGAGAAAAAATAACAGAACACTATGCTAATTTCACAGAAAGTGTCAAAATGTATTGCCTAATAGGAGCTAGAGTCATTAAAATCTTCTCACCTGTTATGTGTGTAAGCCCACACCCGACTAAATTTAGTGTTGGGCTGAATTTCTGCAAAATTGGTTGTCATTTGATGTCCAGTTTTGCCTGATTGAACTCAGCAACCTGGCTTTTGTACAATTAGATGGATTTCTTGCAAGTTTGAAAATTTGTCTTGCAGCAGTTCTGCAGTCCAGTTTTCTGCAAGGCAGCTGTCAAAAGATCTGTTAGGCCCGTATCACACAGCACGTGTCAGAAGTGTGTGACTTCAGCCGAGCAGCAGCATGTTTCATGCTTGTGGTGTTCACACATGCAGGTTTGATGCAGATTTGCTGCTGGGTCATGGCCCGCAGTACTGTATTTCCATATTTATAAGCACAAATTCCACTCAGTTATAAAGTCGTGTAAACTCCTGTATTGCCATCAATACAGTCCTGTAAATGTTTCAAAATAAAATGGTTTGTATCAGCAACTGATGAAATTCTATCCACAGAGATGCTTTCAGAGGGCTTTTGTTTTGAAAGGGAAGCAGGGAAGTTGGAGTAAAACAGACGTCTTTGTATTTCCTCATCTCTCTTACAGGGAGAGACTTTTAAACAACACCAAAAAAGTCGTATAGAGTCAATATAATCATCAAAACAGCATTTTCACTGTCTATTTCTACAAACAAACACTCGTGCATCACGTGTAAAAAAAAATTCTCTAGATGTGCTGCAGCTGACATGCAGCTGAGACGTGCCTGGCAAGCGCTGCTCAGGCAGGCAGTGTGCATGCTTTAATTTGATAACAGCCAAAATAAAAAACAACACGTTTTGCGCTGCTGACGTACTCTGACGATACACTGCTGTTGTGTGCTGTGTGAAACAGGCCTATGAAACCTCAGTGAGCTTCTTTTAATAGATAGTACCTCATATGTTGCGGCTACTGTAGTCTTGACTGAGATAGCTGTGATATAAATGGAACTGAACTTTGCTGCAAAACAGGCAGGCCATAATGTTCACATCTTCACAGCCACCTGAGACAATATTTTTTTCTTCTCTGTGAAGAGTGTATTTATACTGCCTTTACATAAGAAATTAGATACATCCTTTTCAAACTTTGTGAACATCTGCCCACGTTCTTCTGTGCGTTCTTGATGTTAGTATAAATACAGCATATAGATGGCACGAGAGGGCAGAGTCAAAAGTTTCAGATAACAATAAACGAGGCAACAGTAAAGGGGGCTGTAACCATGTAGACCTACCTTTTAACAGAGGCAGTGTTGTAGATGCTGGTGGGCAGCAAAGCCATTAAATACATCACAACATATGAACTGAGAATTCTTATCGTTACCAATTCTTTCCGTCTCGCCTTAATTAAAATGTCTCTGCCATGTCCTACACATATGTCATTTGGACTATGTGACACTTCTCCTTGACCTCTGGTGGTACTGCCCCGTTTTATTTGTATCTTTAAGTTTTCAGAAAACATGCACAAATATGGACAACATGAATGCAGAGTACTGGCAGAGTGCTCCATTCGTGTCTATATATGTATAATGTTGAGTATAAATGAGGCCTTCTACTTGTCGTGACCGATTTACTTGATTTAGTGTAAGCATCAGTGGTGTAAATTTCCAGAGGGGACTCAATTCTTAGATTATGTGCATTTCTCTTCCCCCAGTAAAATCATGAAATTGGCAAAAGACTTTCATTTTGACAAAATTTAAGACATTGATAGCATTAACGGATGCAGAAAAGCACACATTAGTGCAGAAAATTTGATGCTCACAGTTTTCAGGGAGAGGATACCCAGTTTCCCATTTCATATGTGTCCCCCAAATGAAACCTACGGGGTTGGTGAGTCTCAATCAAAACATAGTATTAGTTAATACAACACAGAATACAGGATTAATAAAATCGTACACTTTCTTCCAAGCTAAAGTGACCTAATTTTTCATTTTTCATCCGGCTGCTGTTTTTGTAGAACGCAGAAGTTGTGCTCAAGCAAAAAAACTTGTACAATTGAAGCTATTTTAGAATCTAGTTTGCTTCAACAAAAACAACAATACAGAACAAATCATGTTTATACCACAGTGGAAGCTGCCTTTTAACTTGATGTAAAACCAATCAAAACTTGGACAATTGTAAGTGTGAAAAACTCATTCCCTGTCACACACCAGTCTACCTCTGCCTGCTCTGCTCTCTGTTTCTTACACTGACAGTTTTTTTTAAAGCTGCAGAAATAAATTTGTGGAAGCTGCTATTTTATTTGGGATCCATACTGTATTTCTGTTAAAATAAACACCAGAGGGTGATACAGTAGCAGCACAAATGTTTAGTTAATTTAAATTAGAGCCTCCTAGTGGATTGGGTACATGACCCCTTAGGGTTTGTAAAGTCATGATGCTTCTAGGTGTTTTTGAAAACAAGATGTATTTGACTCTTCGCTAGGTCCTGCCCCCCTTGGTTACTTTTTTAAGGCCTGTCAATGTTTTGCACTGGAATTCAACAATATCAATAACAGTTATTCAGAGGAGCTAATTTCCAACCCTGCTTTTAGTTGAGGTGTTTTGTGGCAGGTAGCAGACACACACAAGCCGTGATGACATAACTATGTTAAAGAGCACTTGAGGAACACTTCAACAGTGACTTGGCAATAATGTAGCTGGTTACGGTGTTGCGTCAACACTCATAGTGTGAACATAGCATTGTTGGGATACCTTCAATTTACTGTTTAGTCACGTGCATTTTGTTCTGATAAGAAGCAGTAGAACCATAAAGTAAGAAAGTGTTATAATTGCTTTAGCAGTGCTGTTTGATTGATAATTGTAGGTTTCAGCCCTGATAATGCACCATATTGTCATCTGCATCACACGAACAACACACTGACTAGACAGTAGACCCCAAGGCAGAGCAGCTCAGCAGAGTAAGAGAATAAGAACCTTATTAAAGCAAACAGTTTAACTGGCTTCTTTGCTTCTTCTTGGAGCAGGAGAAATGTTTTCCATCTCAGGCCAGAATTCATATTTTCATTTGAATGCCTCCAATGAATGAATGATTGTGTAGTGAAAGGCACACCTGCCAGAACTGGAGCAGTTGGCATACACAGGAGATTTTCTTTATTCCTTTTCAATTAACTTTGAGGGGTTGAGGCTGTGCCTAACAATCAGAGAGACATAAAACATTCAGGGAATAGCATATCCTTATTTTCCTAAAGACCTGAATTACAGAATGCAGTATTAGTCTACACGTGTGCACCTCTGCCAAAGCCATGCGTGGAGAAAGCACAGTAATAAAACAAATGCTCTGGGTGCTTTTATATGCAGTGAGAACCTGTTAATAGGGTCAGCTATTGCACGCTGTTTAATGGTCTCAGCTTTGTTGCTGCCAAAGACTGATGAACATTTACTCACTACTAATTGTTGCCTCAAACATGAGAGGCTAATGTTCTGACTTAAGTGGAGTATTAAAAAATGAAACATACTATCAGAATATGAGCTGTCAGAACTGTATGTTTGTTGTTGAGATATGCTTCCTTTGGGAAACTCAGCGCAAGGGAACTGTGTAAATATTTTTTCTTCGTCACTCAAGTCCAAAACGCCTGGGGAGTAATCAAAGTAATGCCTCACTGACCTTAACATTTTGTCTGAAATTGATTTCATTGCTATTCAGAAACACTTTCTTGCAAAGTGAAAGTGAAATAAAGTCATGGATGATGTTGTGGGTGGGTTTTGAGCAATTAAATTCTCCATTAAGACTTGTGTTGAAAGTGTCTATTATCTCTCAAAATGCTTTTTGAATTATACCGTAGAAAGCAGCCTTGACATTGGTTTTATTATGCATCTCCAGGATATAGCCACCCAAAGCGCTACTGTAAACCCCTTCAGCGGAGGTTTTTTAACATTTCACATTTCTAGCAGTGAATGAATGGAAAGAATCCTGTAGTTTCCCTGAGTAATTCTGCAGAAGTTAGAAAGTAAAAAGAAAATAAAAACCAAATTCAATGGGAAAGATTTTTTTGTTTAGGGTCATCAAGGTTTAATGCCGCACTGCACACCATCAGCAGCAATTTATCCATCTTCTAGTGTATTTTATCTGTTTCTCATATATCAGAAGACGTGCAGCAATCAGAGTGATGATCTTCTGGCCGCTCAGGGTGGGTTAGATAAGTCTTCGCAAGGATAAAATACAACGTGTTTTGATCCAGAGTGGATTTGAGTTTGTTCTGGATTTAAAAAGTAGATCAGATTAATTCAACAGGCAAATAGTAAGTTAAAACATGTTTTTTGGTTACAGCTTTCAGTAGAGAATGAGGCACTGATGGATTCATCAAAGTGTTTTCTGTCTCTCAGAGAAATCTTGTCACATTATGCATCTAATCAAATTATTATATTTCACTGGAGAGTAAACAACAAGGAGTTGGATTACCAAAATGATGAAGTCACTGAAATGACAATGTAATGCTGATTATCCTTTTATCATAATTGTAATGGGTCTCTTCGGGCTCAGTTAAATTCCTTTCAGGGCCAACTTTGCTGTTGTTAACTTGTCTCTCTACAATGTTAAGTCAGATATGTAGAGTTTCAGTGATTATGATGTAAATTACAGGCAAAACAACTAAAGGAATACTTAGCAGATCATCAACCAGGTTTGTATCATAACAAGTGCCCAGATCTCCCTGCTCATCTTCCACATCGTATAGAGCTATTGCGAAACTACAGATTGTACTTCTGCATTTTCGTATGCCCACCGCGGGCAGGAAGAATATAGAAGTGGATCAAGAGAGAGACCGGCCCCTCTTTCTCTGTCTTTCAAACAAAACTCCAATCAAACTGCTGAAGTAGGCAGTGCTAAACAAATATATATGGAGATTATGTCACTGTATTGTCTATATCTAAAAGGCCTAAAAGGTCCTCAGAAACATATTTTGGTGCTGTGTTTGGCTATAATACAAGAAGTTGAGAACAGGAAGGGGGCACCATATTGTTTTCTGTATTAAAAATGGAGGCTTAAAAAAACACACAGATTATATGGTCCAACAAAGTAAAATATATTTTAATGCACCATTTAACTGTAAGATGAGACTGTTTGTGACCAGGAGGGTTCCCACAGTTATGAAAGTCCTGGAGGTTATGATATGAGAAAAAATATTTTCCAGGCCTGGAAATCTTTTGGAGTTAGCTAAATGTTTTGAAAATGTTTTAAATATACATCGTTTTGGTAATCTTTTCAATTATGTTCATAAAATTACAAAAAAAATCTAACATTATGCAAAATATGCTGTATTTAAAATCAAGTGCATCATTGCTTGACTGTTAATTGGATCTTTGGTTTTCTATCCTCCAAAAAGAGGTGCAGCATTGAAGTTTCGCTGAGTACTTGTATGTGCCACTCTGATCTATTGGCATATGCAGCTAGTTGCCAGCAGGAATGTGGAAGTTGTACTTGCAGGTACTTGCCGTCATTTCCAGTTTGCTTAATCGCAAATGCCTGGCAAGTGAACGTTTGCCTACACATTTAACCTACTTAAACAAAGTCATGGAAATGTGGTAGAATATTATGGAAAAGTTTTGAAAATTAATTGGTAAAAATGTGTGGGAACCCCCGTACCAGACAGCTGCCATATTGTTCCCTGTGTCAAACGTTGAAGTTTGCATTTCATCACCCACAAGCAGGAGTATTTACTTGCCCAGTGCAACACAGTGCATTCTGGTAGTTTTAGGTTTTCTAACTCTTCAACAAAAGCAAATGCCGCAGCCCTTTTTCTGTTTTCACTCTTCATGTAGCACCAGTTTAAAAGCATTTGCATATATCTACTGCATAGACAGCCTCGTATTACAAAACGACTTTTTAAAAGAGAGGGAAAATACTTCTTGAAAGAACATCAGGTATGCATTTAATAACAGAATTAGCACCGATTTTTGGTTGTTAACTAACAGAGTGACTGTTGCTCAAACTGGTTCTGAATTTGAGTGGAAGCTTTAAGGTGGCATGTGGAAATGACATTTATTCGATAAACACTTCTTCCTTTTTCTGAGGATTACTGGCAAAACATGATTTGCAAGGGCTTCACTGCTCGTACTGTAAGAAAGTGATGTCTACAAATAGTTTCAAATGTTCCAATGCCGTGCTGGCCAACAATACTGGACTTTGTGTGCATGTTGAGTCAGAAAAAATTAAATATGTTGACATTATCAGCAAGGACCAAGCTGGATTCAGCTGGATTGGAGAGGATGAGATTGAGATGTCAATCCATCCCACTACAACATAATCTGCACTGACCTTCTGTCGCTTTGGTCCCCAAGTGTGTTTGAGTCAACTCAGACTCTGTAGCCACAACAGTCAACAAGCAGTGGTGAAACCAGAGGAATTATATAATGTTTTATCATTGAAAATAAAGAATATGAAAAATTTGTTACAGATAACAGTATGCATCATTTATCTAAAAGCGGCAGATGGAGACTCTTTTTTAAAAACATTGAAAATGTGTGGGATTAGCAACAAACAGTAGTGGCTGTGAAGTGGTTTTGTCCTTTTCCCTTTGGAGCAGCGTATTCCTGTTAGAGCCGAATCTGAGAGGATGGACATCCATTATCTGCGGTGCCGTGGAGGTAGAGAGAGGATTATCTGGCTCCAGCAGGTTTAGCTGGCGTCCCACAGTTTGCAGACATCAAGATCCATCTCCCAGTTGTCGATCAGAGTCTGGCGCGTGTCTCCATTAGCACCTTGTGGCAGATGTTTTCCATCCTCCATCCATCGCTTACTGTCACACATCCTTAATTGGGCATGGTAATTATCCAATCGCGCAATATTAAGTGTCCTATTTGTGGAAATGTGGTTTGCTGAAAATGAATAGTTATTGATCAGCAACACTGACATTCAACTTACTCCTATTCTCACATTAGCCTAGCATTGATTGCTGGCAGCCCTTCCTGTGTGCAATACTGTGGATCGACCGGATTCCTAATGTGCGGTCCAGGCTTGACCATTAGAACCATCCATTATCACGCTCGCCATCCACAGGCTTGTCACTAAGGCCTGGTGGGAAATTGGCAGGCAGACATGATTGTGACTGTGAGGCAGAAGCAGATTTAGGTTCTCTAGTTTCTGTCAGCAGGCTATTGCATAATTAATTGATTACAGCCAGTACTGTATGGGGTTTATTGCAGCTTAGAATATGTATGAGTGTTGCCTCATGTGTGTAAGTTAGCCTGTTTTGTTTTGTTGTTTTGTCACAATATGTGCTTTTTACAATATGCATTAAGCTTGTGGATTAAGCCTTGTTTTTTTAAGTGTTGAATCTATTGTGTTTTCACGTACATGAAACATTGATCTTTAGCATATATGAATTATTTATACATCTCATGGTGGGACGTCATGTGTATTTGCAGTGGTCACGGCCGGATTAACCCATCGGGAGGCCCTTGGGCACAATGGGCTCTTGTTGAACCCCCACCCACTCACTCACTTTCCGCACTTCATGCGCAGAGAACAATATACGTGACAGCTTCATTATCCACCCAGAGACTAGCATGCCTGTGCTGGATAATACTACTTGGCCCCAGGTTTTCTCTGTGGAAATCTGAGTTAAGTTATAATGCGAAAGATTTCAGTCCTGGTTTATGTTGTGACACTTATGGTAACATGAATAGAGAGGACAATGGGGGACACCATCCCCCTTGTTAACCTGCCATTCTTCTCCATCCAGGTCTAGACCTAAGCCCTTTTTACGTAGAGGTCGCACTACAGGCCGCCATGAAATCCATTCTTAACTCCACCTTTGCATTTTTTACACAGAACCAAACAATGGCAGCATTAGGCTGCTCCAGTGTGTGATTTTCAGGGTTCCCAGGATCAAGAAATTCCTGGACAAAATTATGAAATTAGAAAAATTGTTTTCCTGGCCTGGTAATGGTTTGTAATTATCAGAATAATTTGGAAAAGTATAGCTTCTTTTAAAACAAAGAAAATGCTTAAAATATATTCATAAAAATCCCTGAACTTGTTTAATGTTATACAAAATCTGTCCCTTATATTATAAAATTTAAACTCAAGTGCTGGGCTCCTTGACAGTTGAAATGTCAGTAGTATCATATGATTAGCGTATGCAGCTAGTTGGTGGCGGAAAATGTCTAACTTACATAAAGTCATTGAAATGGGGTAAAATATAATGGAAAATGGAAATGTTTTGAAAATTCGCTTGTAAAAATGTGTTGGATGGCATGATGTGTAACTCAACAGGGTTTACCACTAGTGTGACATATAACATATACTTTGGCAGTAATTTATAAATGAAAAAAAACAATAGCATAACATGGCAATGACAATGGTCCCCCCAGTTTGGGGACATTTTTGGCGCTTTTTTTCTTTGAGTTGGCTGCTGACTGCTATTAGCTGCTTTTTAAATCTCCCGCCGGTTGGTTGCACACATAACAGGCCGTCAAGATGTCACACCAGTCCTGTCCTGCTGGACGTCCCTTCTACGGGAATGTTGATTCAACATTGTTACTACCTCGGTAGCCAACTTAAGGTGAAACAACTTGCGATTGTACATGTTATAAAGAGCAGCAGAAAGGAATAACAGTGTGACATTGCCACCTTGAACAGTTAGTGTAAAAGAAACAGATGGAAAGAGGAAATTCGTAGCTTTCTAATGATATCAGTGCTGTTTTTGTACTAAAAAAAAAGATACCTATCATCAAATTAGATAATGACTGTCACCAAGCCATCATTTTGAGAATAAGGTATTTAAATTAAACAAACCAGGTCCATCACCCCTTGTTTTAAATTAACATATTGCCTACTGGGTAACAGCAAGTGCAAGTTATTACCCAGAAGTCTGGGATCAGCAAACACAAAGAGGACTGCTAACCTCCATGATTAAATTATTGTATTTCCTGTCGCTGCTTCAAAATGAAAGGAACCCCATGTTCTACTGGTGGGATGCTTTTAAAGACAAACAGCAGCAGTGGTAAATGTTAAGTAATACAGCTCTAGTATGCCTGTAGAAGAGTAAAGACTAATATCAATCAGATAAAAACAGTAACACTGGATTACATGCTGCATCGCCTCCGACTCTACCACTCACACATAATACAATTATACAGTGACATAACTAAATGTAAATGCATTGAATGGCAATTGGTGAACAAATGCCGACCATTAATAGTGTAAAAAAACAGGCTTTGATTTCAGGAAAATTTTAACACAACTTTAGTTGATGTACAGTCACTCTGATGATGGTGTTTGATCGTGGTAATTAAATCTGTTTTAGTAGATTTTTCCATTAAAACTGCAAGACATATTGACTAACATATATTATCATCATTAGTATTTCATTCTTTTTGTCCTTGTCATGCCATTATCAAAGTCAAATACAGTTAGCTTGCAGAGCTGCTTACCATTCTTTCCCCTCCAGTGGCCTTCTGTCCAAATAGAGACCCACTCAGCTGTGTGCTGCCTGATTTCATTGCTTATACCGGTTGTCCGCACAAGCAATCTCTTTATGTTCTGCATTTATGGCTAACCTGGGCTTGCTGGGGGTCCAAAGTTTTGGGGGAGATCTATCATCGTAACACAGGTAGGCAGTTTAATAACGCTGCTGTGTACCCCAGAGAAAAGCCAGGCATTTATTTAATGTAACTCGGGCAATTTTGGGGGGCTGACAGATGGCCCAGGCAGGAAAAATGATGTCCTCTTACCTCTACCTGCTGAATTCATATAGGACAGCAGGGAATGTGCTGCCTTAAACTCTCTGTAGGGATGAAACTGGAAATGCAAATTAGGACTTTTACTCCTAATTTATTTTTGTACATTTTTGGAAATATGATAAACATTGTGGAATTATAAAATGTCTATATTTCAATGCGCACAACCCCCCACCCCCGTACTTAATGGAGCACTTTAGCTGAACTTGAGTTGATCTTAAGATTCATAATATTCTGTCTCTTCCAGAATGTATTTCAACACCAACAAGCTTTTTTCAAATGCACCTGGGAGAGTAAGTGTTTTTTCTGACACATGACGTATGACATTCGAATAGAGATACAAAACTCGGAAAACAGCAGGACTTTTCACCTCCACACACACACACACACACACACACACACACAGACACAGACACAGACACAGACACCTTTCACCTGCATTGTTATATCAGGAGGAGGCATGTGATAGTGAAATTAATCAGTTAGATATAAACCTCATTATTTTTTAAAGGACCAGGATTTAGGGGAATCTGGCATAAAGAGAATGTTAGATTCATAATTATGTCTTCATTAGTGTATAATTCCCTGAAACTAAGAATTGTTGTGTTTTTGTTTGCTTAAACAAAAACATCCCAATAACCCCTGTTGCCCTGCCATTTTCTACAGTAGCCCAAAACAGGCAAACCAAACATTGGCTTTAGATAGGGCCCTTTGCATTTTTTTTTTTTTACGTTACCCAAAGGCCACCATAGGTCCTTTTACCTGCTTGGAAAGGAGGGGCATTCAGCTGGCTGCAACCGTACTGCTAGATGCCATTAAATCCTACAGGCTGCTCATTTGAATTTAAACAAAGTTTTTGCCAGCTGAAATCCAAAAACATACATCTCAGGTACAGCTCTTCTAGATACCCACTAGCTAACATTCACCCTCAACTGTTTTGTTGCCAGCGACACTGACACCTTTTTTATTTTCAACTTTACCCTCTGCTTTAACTTTATTTTTCCAAAGAAGTTGGTCTTACAGCCAGGTAAAACACAGAAAACACACAGACTTGAATATAAAACATAGTACAATACATAAAAATGCATAAACGTATGCTTCAGCCCACCACACAAGCTCACATAAAACAATCTACATAACAGCCAAGCAAAAAATCTGGTGTGCATCCAGTCATCATCATCCCACCTAATTTAGGCTGTTCGCATGCACTGTTTGTGTTGTACCAGAATTGGTACATAACCCACATAATCATGAGCCAGTAATTCTTGTATAACCCGCATAATTATGAAGGCTGCATTCATGTGACCAATGAGCTGACAGGAGTAAAGAAGGCAGTTGTATTAAGAGCAATAGTCTGCATCAGGAAGCATGTAGGTATGGTGAACAGGTCAAACAAACACAGAACTTTACCCCAGGAGACTGGTGTTTGCGTCCTATAGTGAAATCAACCAAACTTTTTGTTATTTTAAGGTTTGTTTTGCCAAACCAAACGTACATATTTTTACATAAACTTATTAGGTTTAGTATGTTACGCGACTGCGCCATTCATAGGGTAATTATCATTGATTAAAACAAGGACAGCATTATCACCCACAGAGCTCATTTTCCATAAGATGTCCTCTCATAACCCTAAACATCCCAATATAAACAAAATAATGATTTCACATAAATAAATACACAATTAGACAGTAATAGCACATGAAAATATACTTAAATTGCTAAATCCTAGAACATAAAGAACACCTCACCTGGCAACACATCACACAGCTGTGGCTAGATACTGTTAAAAATATCCTCTTCCCTAGTCATGAAACCCTCAAGGTTTTAGTTGTGTAATTTGCAGGTCCTATTTGACATTAACTTTGGGAACTCTGCACAATCTCTGTGCTGAATTTTGAGTGTTAAAATTCATTATATCATCGCTACTTCTCCAGCTGACACTCTCTAAATATTCAGGGAAAAAAACAGGTCAGTGTCCTGGAACTGTGTGCTCTGTCCATAATAGTAACAGTTGAGTTACTATGTATGTCAGTTTAAACATGCCATCCTGCAAGCAGGATATGAAATCTTATTTTAGTTCAGGCAGCACCAGATTGGTCTTTATAGAGCATCTTCATTAATAAAACAAGAAGGTTTAAAAAAGAAAAGGTGTCCTCTGCAACTCAGTGCTTCCCAAAACAGCAAAGGTGTTTATGTTTTGCTTTGCTCATGAATATTTCAGATGAAATTACAAAGGCATTTAATACAAATCTTCACCCTGAAATCCAAAGTTCAGTCTCTCTCAGAGTTCCTTTGACATTTCATTGAATTTAGTGTTCTCAGATATGTTGGATGTTGGCACAGTCCATTTAGCATTTGTCAAGATTTACAGAGTTTTACTGCAGAATATTTGCTTCCTCTGTGCGCTGGCTGTGTACACCACTTCACACTGATGCACCTTATTGCGTGGAAAGTTTGCTGTGGCAAGAAGCCCGCTTGTAAATCATGCATATTGGATGAGACGTGCAGCAGATGAGCCTGGGCCCTCCAGTCAGGCCTAGCATTAATTAAATATCTATTGGCCCTGCTTTCATACCTCATTTCATGCCACATTCACACCTTGTCTGGGCTTGTTGAGGAAAAGTTAAAATGAAAGTTGTGGCCTTGCAGCTTCATATAATTCATGGCACTGCTCGGCTCGAGCATCATGGTCTTAACACTATGAATTCTGACTTGATTTCTGCTGGGAGTGCACGAGAAAAACTTCACAGTCGGAGTAAAACCAGAATACAGTAAAAATGTTCTGCTACTTACCATAAGAAATAATTGCAGCTGATTGCAAGTTTTAAGCTTTCATTTAGTTGATAAAATGAAAAATTGCATGAGATGGTAAACAAAATAATATTTGATGTAAATGGTTCTGTCATTGTTTTGAGAAAATAATTCAATATATGATTAACATGCTCCGCTGAGTATTTACAATTTAAAGGAATTCTGAAGTGAAGTGTTGAAATATTAGCCTCCTGTCCTTAACTGCGGCTGTATTTTGATCCCCCAAGGTTATATTTTAAACAATCCTGAAAGATGCTGCACATGATGGTACTTAGTTACATATGTAAAAGTTAACATTGGGCATAAGTCATCTGCATAAATCCACTTTTTTTCTTCATTGAATTTTTAATGTCTGAATAATGAAATCAGCATAATTAATTGCAGTATTCTCATAACATCACATACAGTCAGCACCCCTTTGCTTACACTTATATTTATCAGACCTCCACAGTTTCTGTTTCTGTGGTATTGTTATCTCCATTACAGCAGAAATAATTTGTCTTTATAAATGAGGTTTTAGCAGCATTTATGACAAAGAACCAATTCATTTGAAACTGTGCTTCTTAAAAACACTACTGTGGCTTTTTTCTTTCCTTATCACCATCCCTGCTTTCAAGAATGCTCAAGCAGGCATGATTTTACAGTCTGCCACACAGCACTTTTAAATGCAAAAAAAAAAAAAAAAAAACCTACAAAATGTATGTTTTTCCTCTCAGACTACCCATGTGGTCTTATTGTTTGTCTTGCTTCGATTGCCTGAGAGCAGCTCATACATGCACTGCGTTTTAGTTGCTGACTCCCAAACTGCAGATTTTGAAGCAACCTTGACAACGTTGACAAAAAGATAAATACAACAAAAGATCACCATGATGGATTACTTCTTTCACACTGAAATACCTGGACACCAATTGGTGCCTGGATGTCAAATAATAGATCAAATTTGGGAAGAAGAAATTCAACACTAATGTTAAGTATTTAAGATTTGCAGTTGTATGGAATTAAACATCTATATTTCTATCATGAGGTTCGTGCTAAGACATCAAAGGAGGAAGCAATACCTGCAAGAAAACTGTAATAATTTGGTTACGGTATAAAAATCTGTCAGCTGCAGCAGCTCCGGCTCCAGGCTAAGTGGTTACAGATAATGGATGGATGAACTATATAAAATCCATATGATTAAGTTAAGCATTTCAAAATATCTAAACTTGGCTTTAAAATTCATCTTTTTTTTTCAGACAAGGTTGACATCAAAACAGCATTTTGACACATTAAGACTTCAAGGCTTATAATTCAGTGAACACATCCTGTCAGTAATACACTCACTTAACTGAACGTTTTTTGTTTTGTTTTATAGCACACTGCTAGCTTTCAGCAACAATATTAAAAAGGGCATTAAACTACCTTTTATATTAACATTCTATAGGGCAATTCTTTTGTGTGATTGTAATGCACATTGCTGTTGAACCATATGCTTGAAGAAGTATATAAGTTTGAGAGGTGGCATGTATGGAGATTGTACCAGCCAATCAAATCTTTTTTTAAGTGTGACTGTGATGGTGAACCAGTTATAAGCATGCAGGCAAGATAAATCCCCCAGTGGGCTGAGTAGCATCCACATAGAAAGTATATCTTATATATGTGCTTTGATTAAAGGAAAACCTCACCCGCAAAATGTTAACTTGTATATCAGGTACTCAAATTGTGATAAATTGAAATCGTAATGTAAACAATTTTCTTGCATGCCTCTGTGGTGAACAAAGAATCTTGAAAGGCAACTTTAATTATTCATGAACTGAGATGAACAGGAACCGTGTTTCACAACAGCAAAACTATATAAAAAATATCTATTTAAAAAGACTCACACCACTCGTGCAGTACAATCCAAGTCGCATCCAATAGTATGCTCTGTGCTTCCCAAACACATGCATTTATCCTGAAACGTTGCTTTTTGAAACACGTTAGTGAAAACAATCTCATGCGCGGCTGAGTAGTATCACTGGGTGTGTGCACATGTGAACATGAGCTCTGCTTTAGCAGAATTTGGGGAGGGTTGCTCATAGACGAAAGTGATTTATATAGTAATGGTTTTACGAAAAAAGCTTTTGTTTTGGAAGTACTGTCCATATGACTGAATAAATGAGAATTGCATTATACTGCACAAGCTGTATGAGTGTTTGTGAACTGTTTTGATACATTTTTCTTTTTATTAACTGTGAATGATTTAAATTCATACAGAATGTTCACCTTTTATGGATTCTTTGTTCACTCCGGAGGCTTGTAAGAAAAAACAGTTTTCTTCACGATTTGACTTCAAGGTATCACTGGATAATTATCTGATGTATATCTGGGCATTCTACAGATGAAGTATTCTTTGAAGATATTAAAAGCTCAGATTTCAAAAATTGGTACTGATGTATACAGTGTATTTGAAGAAAAAAATGAGTGCTGAGACATTTAAGATGTAAAAATCATACATTTTTCAGATGTCAATTTTAAAGCTGATTTAGCCTCAAAAAGTATGATTAAAAAAACAAAAATCAACCCAATAAATACATAAATTTGGCTGTTAGAGGGCATTTAAATAAAAAATAGTTTCCTTTACAGATTTACAGAAATGCTCATATACCAATGTATGCAAGAGATGTTGGACATTTGTCATGTAGCATACACACTTTAACAAAGTGCCATTCTTTAAGTCTGAAACATCTTTGCCTTTATTTGCCCAGGCTTTATCCTTTTATCATTGAAAGTTAGTGTAAGTAAATTGATAAAGTTGTCATTCCAATATTTTTGCTGTTCTGTCAACCTCAGTGCTCAGAAAAGACGTACTGTAGATATCTGACCAGCCTTGGATTTAAGCTTACTCAGCAGAGTTGCTGCTCTTCACTGACACTTGGTAGAAAGTCAGCGGCACCATTCACCTTGGAGTCCCTTTGATGATGTCTAAGGGATTCCCCTAATCCTCAGAGGGTAGGGTGGAGGGCGCATTCTCCCTGCTGAGGGGATGAAGCCACTTAATGGATCACAAAGTTAATCAACCGCAGGGAGAGCCTGACTGAACTGGAGGAATAGGTTGAACCATTAGACTAGAGTCCTCTGGGACACACACACACACACACACACACACACACTCACACACACACACACACACACACACACACACACACACTCACACACACACACCAGTCTCCTTAAACCCAACAAATAACAAACAGTCAGTACAGTTTATTGGGTATCTAACACAAAGGTAACATTTTAAAAAAATGTATAATGTTTTATTTGTCCCATTTATTTCAATGAATACAGACAAAGTATTTTGCAATACGATGTAACAGCACAACACACTACATCGTCTAAAATGGCTGTACAGTTGAATTAACACCTCTCAAACAGTTTCATTTAAAACTTAACATAATTAGTTTCATAAAGTTAAGATTTATTGCATAGCTGTTGCATTAGACTGTATTAGATAATAAAAAAGCTGCTAAATGTAAATGGGAGTTTTATAATATATAAATGCTCATAATTAAAATGATAAAATAATTAGAGTAGAAAAGGGAGTCAGAAAAGTAACAATTTTACACCACAGTGATTAAAATTCTATGCAAACACTTGACTTCATAGTGTAAAAATGTAATGAGGCATGGAAAAGCTAATTAAAATCCAGGTAAAGCAATACTAATTATGATTAAAATGTGAATAATGTTTCACTCATCATCTAGCCAAATTTGGTTAAAGGTTTTAAAGAGTATATGTCTGCTGATGTGCTCTAATGTTAATAGTAATGTAGCTTGGTGGTTGAGGGCTCATGTTAAGGATCGCTCTACTACGTCATCTAGCAGGCTTTTAGGCCCACCCAAAGAATTATGGAAACAGTCAAAAATAGTTTAATGGTTCCAGTGTTTTCATATTGACAACAAGTTTTTTCTAACATGTTTAATGTGTTTAGAAAGAATTGACTGCTGTACTTGGACTTTAAACTCTATTTTTATGTTACATTTAAGCCTTTAGGGTCATTGCAGTTTATACTGATCCAAAACAAGTAGTCCTGCTTTTTATGAAATTGAAGTTCTGTTGTAGAAGCAGTACATGAATCTGTTTTATAAATATTCAGTTCTACCAGAGTCCCTGACAAAAAAAAAAGACCCTTCGGTCTTACAATTTCATTCACTGCAGCTTCATGGGGTCTTATACTGACAGACGTGACCCTGTAAGCACTCCACAACAGACGTGTAAGCACTTAGTGATGAAGTGTCTGCAGGCTTATGATGATGTTGCAAGGGTAGTCATTCGAATGTGCTAAGACAAGAAATGCAATTCAAGTAAATACTTATTTGTATTCAAAGCTCCAGGATTTGCATATAATTGCTATAATAGTAGCTTAAAAGACACACACATCTGTTCTATCAAGCGTGAAATTTGTTACTCTATAAAAAGAAACACACATGGGACCAACATACCCTCCTCTCTTTTACTTACTTATTTTTGCATTCTTTAAAATCAAGCAGCTTGGTTGTCTGTCTTTTTCTTCACCAGCAGTTGGGTCCTACAGAAGAAATGACAGCGTTTGTTGTTTGTTCAGATTTCTATAAAATATTAATGTTTACATTTACTCCGCAAGAGCTTGTAGTGGTCATGTGAATGATGACTCTCTTATGTCAGAGGCAGAAGTGGCTAATATTGTAAATTCACAGTGCTGCTGTGGGAGTAGCCCTGTTTTGGACTGTCTCAACCATTCATAGACTGTGTAAAAGAAGTGAACGGGGCTACTGTGGCCCATAGGTTTGTGGACTTACATTCTGAAGCCTCAGGTTTGGCATTTTGGCCATCTCCATCTTGTTTTTTTTGTAGCCAGAAGTTACTGTACTTGGATGAGAGGGTGGAGCTGTTGAGGGGTAGCATGGTGAAACCATCCTGGATCACTGGAGCTCAACATCCTGATTCGCTCTGCATATCAATCTGGACTCTCTGTTACCCCAAACACTCCCGAAATTACAATCCAGTCGGACCAATCGGGGATCTGACCCATAGTTAAAGACATAACACGCAGGCTGCTGGCAAAACAGCAATGGCAGCTCCCGCAGCAACAAGCACTAACTCCAACATAAGCCTAGTAAACACTGATATGAGTGAAGTGAATTCAGGGATAGAGACGATAACAACAACTGAACAAGAACAAGAGGATGTACTCACAGAGTTTCTTGGAGTAAAAGATGTTTTCACCATTTTTTTGACTGGATTTGGCAATAACTTGATTTATCAACTAGCTACTTAGGTGATGAAGAAGATGTTCCCCAGTACAAATCCAATATTTATTGTAGTTTGACTACTGATTGCCCTAATGGAGGAGCATATATGAGGGGCTGCAAAGCTGGGGATCTCGGTCATGCAGATCGGTGTTTACAGTGCTTCGGACAGACGGATGTTGCCAGCTGGTATTTGGCAGTCGAGAGGCAGCTGGGTGCTGAATGAGAAATATAAATACATTTTATTTTTTTTAACTTTTTTGCCTAACTGACAATGTATTTGTGTTAGTAGAGACTATTGCTAACGTAAGGACTGGCTGAAGGAGTTTGTCTGTCACTGCGAGTACTCCCGCCCACTGAAAGTGTTTGAAACGGCAGTGAGTCCAGACTGATACAGAGAGAGAAATAACATTGAGCTCATGTCATCAGGATGGTTTTACCAGGCTCAATGAGGGGTGGATCTGACTTAAAACCCGAGGACACAGCTGTGGTAATGACTTGTCAATCACAACATAGTCACACCCTAACGCATACTCTGCTTTATTGTCTATTTGACTCTAAATAGGAAGAGACTTTATATTGAGACCATAAACTCATTAGGAAAACATTTACAGAAGTAAAAAAAAATGGGAGAAGTAGGGTCATTTTCTCGTAGTTTTGTATACAATCAGACTTCTTTTTGCAGCCAGTGGAGTCAGTTTCTGTCAGCCATTCCAAAGAATTCAGGTTGAAGACACTTGCCCATGCATTCACTTTAAAAACCCAAAGATAACCTCTTGCAATCACTGGTTCTCAGAGAAGTGTCCTTATCAGAAGGAAAACAGACCATGCATGTGCCAAAATAAACAAGTTTGTCCTCATACTTCAAGTCTATTCTTTTGTGGACTGAAAAGATAGTATTTGAAAACGCTTCTTCTAGAGAGTGCATCTCTGTGTCGTTTGTAGAAGACTGTCTTTGAGCGTGAAATGGGCCCAAAATTCCCACAACAACTTGCGCTCAACAAGTGTCTCGTTTTACACCAGATTCAGGTGTCAATAATGAGCTGTCTTATTACAATTTTGTACAACACAATGTGATGAAGAAGAGGGTGCACTCTGAACACTTTGCAGTGGATGTGACAGTCCCACACAGGGTTATGGTACAAGGTCTTGGTGAATGGACGGGTCCGATAGATGACATCGACACGAGAGAGACCCGTTTCCAAACAGTAGGCCTAATTATTTTATTTTAACTACGACTGCCACTTTTTCTAAACCCCACAGAGTATTCTTCTTTTAAACCATAACTTCTTTTAACCATGACTGATTTCTGAAGCAAGTAGTTGTAGTAGTGTGACAGATGGCAATGTTCATGTGTCATACTGGAAAGCAATGACAAGTGATGTATTTTGTTGTTTAGTTTGGAGGACTGCCTCTGAGCCTCTGAAGCATCAAACTTAGTGAAAAACAGGTTTGGTTTTCTACTCAACTTTTTTAATCTATTGAAAACTGAAATAGTTTGCTGTTATTTAATCTTTTAAAGAAAAATAAAATCAGCTTATAAAATGTTCACCTCTTTCTCCTCCTGTAATGATAATATATGAATGGTTTGAATGTTTCCTGGAGGTCAGGCAGGTGTCTCTCTTTGAGTCTTTGTTGACTGACTTTTAAGTTTTTCTTTAACCTTTGAAATGCTGTCATTATTCTTGTGAACTCTCAAAATATGCTGTTGAGCAAGGTCCTAGCCAAACATGTAGGTGATTTTTTTCATTCACCTCTGCCCTCACTCAGGATAATTACCAATTTCATGATTTCCTTCCAAAGATTCTTTTCACCATAGAGAAACTACATAAAAAGTTTTTCTATTAACTTTAAACTCTTTTTCTTTCTTTCTTTCTTTCTTTCTTTCTTTCTTTCTTTCTTTCTTTCTTTCTTTCTTTCTTTCTTTCTCTCTTAATCTATTTAATTCTTTCTTTCTTTCTTAATTTCTTTCTCTCTTTCAAAAGAGAGAAAATACAACATATATGGACAAAATATCCTCGATGCTTCTGCTTGCAAACAGTGTTCAAATTGTCACAATCAGTGTTTCCTCTCGTATTGATTTACCAATCAGGAATGAATCCACTGATTACCTCTGTGAGAGAGGACATGCGGACTCAAACGAAGCTCTGGCTGTTTTGTAACCTCCTCGCTCCTGAGCAGCTTCTGCTAAGATCTTCATCTTCAGTGAGGCGAGCAGCTATCAGTGGCCTAATCACCCATAAGCAATTCCACAGCTGGTCTGATGAATTTGGGCCAAGCCTTTTGGTGTGTGATCCCAGGGAATAATGCTCAGCGCTGCCTATGTTTACCTAAAGGTTAATGGAAGGTTAATACGAGAGGGAACAGTGCAAATTCAAAAACCTTATTATGCAAATTGTCTTTGTGGAATAGAGTAATATCTGGTTGTGATGCAGCCATGCTAATTAGCTGATTGTCTGGTTAAAACAGAGCTGCCTTTGAGGGGTAATTTAAGAAAAATATCTTATTATTTATGAAGCTAACGTAAGCCGGTTACTCAAACTGTGTATTAACTCCTGTTTGAGGTGTTTCATTAATACCTGATGATAGTGAGCCACTTGGTTTAGCAGTTTCCTTCTTCTTTTAATCAAGTGTTTTGTGACTGTGTGGGCATGTTTTATCGTATGCTCGATCTAAACTTGGACCAGTGTGTTCCAATTGGTTGCTGATGCGGTTAACGTCACGCTGAGCTCAGCATCTAACCTGCAAATTATGCCGCAAGGCTGAAACAAGAGTGCAAAACCTCTGCTGCTTATTCACAGTCAATAATTCACAGAAACAGAGCCACATGGGAAATGACACATATGCCAAGAAAAAGCATTCCCATGTTATTGTGTTGATTAACATTTCATTAATAGAAAGCCATTTTTAATCACACAGAGAATACTTTTATTCTCGCATCCAAAGAACAAACATCCTTGTAAGTCCTTGTATTTTTTTTTTTAAGATTATTTTTTGGCTTTTTTGCCTTTATTTGACAGGACAGTGTAAGCATGAAAGGGGGAGAAAGAGAAGGGATGACAGGCAGCAAAGGTCATGGGCTGGAAGTAAACTCACGGCCGCTGCAGCAAGGACATTGCTTTTGTACATGGGACGCCTGCTCTAACCCACTGGGCGCCCCAAGTCCTTGAATTTTTTTGTTTTTCTGCAACATCAAATATTTATAATGATTAACTAACAAGTTGCAACCTCAGGGGCTGAGAAATGAAGCCAGGTTTTTGTTTTGGCTAATTTCAACATTCAGGAATCATGTACGGGTGGTGAATTGAAATGTTGGTGAAGATTCTCTGTCATCCAGGTCATTGTAATTCTAGGTGCTATATCGTAGGCAAATGGACTTGCTTGACTTTCTTGAAAAAAAACTCAAGCATGTCCAGTTGCCTACAATATACCACTTAGAAGTAGTAATTTGTTATACAGCTCACCAGTTTGCATTTTATCAAGATTTGAAATTAGATAATAATTCATTGCATGGCTGCTTTGAGTGTCAGGCTTTCTGTGAGATGTTGCTACTGTCTGTAACCCTTTTTACACAGAGATCCAATAACGGGTCGCCTCGAGGTTCCTTTTTTGTGCTGTCTTTGCATTTTACACAGACTCAAACAGCAGCATCATACCGCTCTAGTGTGTGATTTTAGACAGCATGTTGGCATCGCAGAAATAAAAGAGACGTGACAGGTGAATAGTGTCTTCCTCTAATGTGACATAAAATATATGCGTCACTATTTTTATTTACTGGTGGTCCACAAGCCACCGGCTGATGTAGTATTTGCTAGGTCCATTATTTTTATATAGTCTATGATATCTAAGTGACAACCACAATTAAAATTCAGAAATAAATATCCTTAGTTTTTTTTATTTTTCTATCAAAAACTCACTTTATCTGCTTCATCAAGACCATGTGGGTGTAGTTTGATCAGATTTGATCAACAGTTGCCTGGCAACATTACTGTAAGCAACCAAACACCAACTTTTAAATGTGTCTAAATCCTAATTGTTGCAGTGAAATAGTTAAAAAAGCTCAAACTAAACACAAAATTTATAAAATCAGTTGTGCAAAATAAAAAAAGTAGATTATACAGACAGTTTTGTTTTTTGTGCTACACCCTCACTGAGGAGAAGGTGACTGAGCAACATAGGTTTTGAGAGCCTTTAATGCCACCATTGACGCTATATTTCAGAAAACGGAGATAAATAGCTGTGTGACCTTGTCCTGTTTATGTGCAGAAAGAGGTTGTTAGTTTGCTGTTGCATGAACTCGACTTCAGCAAGGGTTAACTCCGAGGATATGAGCTGCTGATGCTGAGGAAAAAGACGGAGACGGAGAAGGGCAGGTTTGCAGAGACCTTTACCAGCGCATGTCAATTTGATCAGGCCCGTATGTTTTGTTTTCCTCTGTGGAAAAAGGAACTGCACATAAAAAATTGAACACATCCCCTCCTTTTGTTAACACTCTCTGACTCCATCTGATACAATATTAACAGAGCTGTTTGGAGCTTGTCTTTTATCACTCACCAGGCACGAACACAAGAAATTACTTTTATTCTTTTGCTTTTCCCAGTGAAATTGTTCTCATTAGGTTTAGGAAAATGATAAAAGATGATTTCACTGTGTAGTAGTGCATCACAGTCTTCTAGGTTTTGAATATTTTCATTATTGATTAATCAATTAGTCATTTAGTATACACAATGCAAGAAAATACTGAAGTGTTTTTCAGAGTTTCCCACAGAGAAAAAAAAGGAAAAAAAAAAAAAAAAAGGCATGCACATCCCAGTGTCCAATGGAGTGGGTGCTGGTGGATCAAAGAAATATCTGTCAAAGTAGAAACAAATGGATCTGCACACAAAGTAGCTCCTGTTAGAAGGCTTTTAATGCTGTAGTCTTCCTCAGACTTCTGCTGGCTCAAGGCATTACACAGCAAGTCCCTCTAACAGGAGCTACTTGGTGTACAGATCTATTTGTTTCTATTTTGCCATAATTTTCCACAGCCCAGCTGGCACTGGACATCAATATGACGCCAAAAAGACGTTGGACTGAATTGAATTGAATTGTGGCTGAAATGGAAAGCGGGCTAACCATATTTTAAATGTCTTAAGCCTCCTACAGACTGTGAGATTTACGCAACCCTGTAAGTTTCGTGCAAGCTACACTGTGCAACATGGATCTAATAAACTTGGGTATGATATCAAATTTGTGTGTAGACTGTATGATAACAATGCATACTGATTCACAGGCTATGACCTAAGTCCATTGACCTCAATACCCAAGAACAAAATATCTACAGCATGCATCATCCATCTACGCTGCTGTAGTTGGAAGAGAAAATGAAAACAAATATGTGTCAAAAAATGTCTAATATATATATATATATCCTTTATTTAATCAGGTAGAAGACTCATTGAGATTAAAATCTCTTTTAAAGATTGACCTGGTCGAGAAGGCAGCTTGAAACATGGTTGCAACAATAAATACAGACAAACAAATCACATAATCGCACAAAAGAAAGAGCGAAGAGGAGGAGAATGTGGACGCTGTCATAGCTGGGGAAAAGAGGCTAACTTGGCATGCCAATTTTACAACGAGAGCTCAAAGTATGTATCAGCATTTACTAGCATTTAGCGTCAGTGTCGCCCTGAGCAGTGCTTCACTTCATGCTGCATTTCTATTGATAGTTAGTAGACGGAGGTTGTGTCAGCAGTCACACAGTGAGATGTTCATCTCAACTTTCTGACGCTGTCAGAATTTTATCCCACGACTGTGACATCAGCCATCCCTGAACCTCTCTCACTGTGTGACGTAGGACAACCGTTTTAGAGCCATAACCAGCGATATTCGCCATGTTTTTTTCAAAATGGTCATCTTTCGTCTGGGGCAACCCAAAATTGCACACAGTGTATGCCAGGCTTAATGATGTTAGAATGTCATGTTGTTTGGATGTGAACACTATGGTGTTATGTCAACATTGGGTTTTGTTCTCCATACCTTACACCTAAATGTTGTTATTCTACGTCAAGATGATGTTGGCATAAGACGTTTCAAAGATGCTGGATTTCGGTTTCACAACAAAAAACCAACAAAATATCAACATCATCTATTGTTAGTATATTGCATCAAAATGGTGTTGGCATTAGACATTTTAACAGTGAATTTTAGTCACCTGACAACCCAAACTAAATTCAACCAAATATCAACCTCTAATGACAGTGGTCAGCTGAGGGCCAATTGCCTGTTTTATTAAACCATTAGTCGAAAAAATGCAAAGATAATCACGCTACTCTCACGTGACAAAGAAAAGCAGCATCATTTTGCTTGAATAATGAACAATTAATTTATCATCAATATTAGCGTATAATTTTCTGAAGATTGACTAATCAATCACTCTGCTTCTCTGTAGTCTGCTTAGTAATTTTCTTTACTACACCTGCAGTAAACCAATCTGAAGCTAATAAGAAGCCTCATGTACAATAAGGAGCGATGTTTCTCATTTATTAATGGCTCTTAAGTTACACAGCATTTGACTTCTTTCTAGTATTTACAGCATGTGTTCAGTGGGTTTGTGCCTTGTAGATGTAGTTTTCTCTGTGACAAACCAAATTTGTGGGAGCAGGTTTTTTTCAAACAGCAGCCTGCTAAGAAAAGGTGTGGACACAGTGCGGATGCAGAGCTTTGAGTTTTCCGCCCCGATTAGTATTCTGCCTGTGTGTGCAACCTGAGAGTGACTGACTGGCGGTCAGAGCCCAGTATTGACTGCTCTGAGGATGTAATAGAGGCTGGGGTGATGGGATCCAGGACATGAACACTCTCTCTGTGGCATGTGCAGCAGAGCTATACAGGATAAAGCCGAGGCACTTAATCATTCTGCTGGCTCCATGCAGAGATGCACCGGGCTCTGTGTTTTAAAATAATGCCTCTGCCTTAAATTAGATGCCATTGATCCTGCTTTTTTTCTATAATTGCACAAACAGGATGGATGCTGGTTTTATTGAGGGTCAGACCAGACATTTGAAATACTTCAACTTTAAGTACAGGAGGTAAAATAAATAAGACAAAAGGCAGGTTGACCAGATTCAAGGTGATCGGACTATCAAAGTCTTGTCGGATGATGTTAATCTGAATAGCAAACTCGTGTTTCTTTTTGGTTATTCAAAACCTTAAATACTATCTATTTAATACAGTGCACTTACTGAACTGTGCTAGGTGACCTCACATGATAGCAGCCACAAAAGGCAGCAGTGGATATCTGTTTGTTTTATCGTCTCTACCCAAACAGTCATGTGTTGTGCTGTCAGTAAACACAGTATGTTTGTGTTTACCAACCTGGCCAGTCTATGATTGCTTTCCAGTAAGGGTACAAGAGATGCAATAAATTTAGCCTCAAAGAGTCCAGCTGTCTGTGGATGGAGACGCCACACTCTGAGACACTTAGAAATGTGTTATCTTTATGTGTTCTTATTCATTGTTTGATTTTATATTTTTATAAACAGAGTGTGTGTTTTAAAAGGTCAGCTTGGTGATATCTGATATTTAGCTCATTGCCAACAAGTCCCATGACTACATTGCCTGTGTTGCCAGATCCTGGTGTATTTAATTCCTCTGTGCCATAGAGCTCCTTTGTTTTCTAAAAATTATTAAAAACACATCAGCAAGCCACACTGTGGCACTGTGTG
The DNA here is from genome assembly GCF_026936395.1 of Plectropomus leopardus. NCBI lineage: Eukaryota > Metazoa > Chordata > Actinopteri > Perciformes > Serranidae > Plectropomus > Plectropomus leopardus. Next base: position 16,684,507 of record NC_142176.1, read on the forward strand.
ACATGAACACACTGTGCATAATTCTGATTCAATCACACAAATACTGATCTACTGCCAGAAATACTCACCAGAGCACAAATGTGTCTTAATCAGCGAATGAAATAGTCCCTAATAAAGGCACATTTTTTCTATTGAAGGGACATTATGGCTAGAGGCATTATGTTTTTGGGTTGTCTGCCATCCGGCTGTCTGGCATGTTCTTGTGAATGCAATATTTAAACAACGCCTCATGTCTTCAAATTTGGCACAAATGTTCACTTGGACTCAACACTTACCTGATTAGATCTTGGTGGTCAAAAGTCAAAGCTAAAGGGCACTTTGACCTCAGAAGTCTTCCTCTTGTGAACACGATATCTCAACAGCTTGAGGGACTTTCTTCAAATTTCACACAAATATTCGAGTAGACTCAAGGATGAATTGATTTTGTTGGTCAAAGGTCATTTTTTTCAGGTTCATTTTTGTGAACGCAATATCTGAAAATGAACTCCAGGGAGTTTCTTCAAATTTGGCACAATATTCCACTTGGACTCAAAAATGATCTGGTTAGAATCTGGTGCTTGAAAGTCAAAGGTCAAGGTCATGTTGACCTCAAACATTTTTGGCCATAACTCAAGAGCCTTTGGTGTCCACCTTGAAACTTTGCTTATTGTGTAGCTCTATGTGTGAAGCGTTCATGTTTTACAGACATGGAAGTAAACTGTCAGTGCAATTTGACTGTTGCACAGAGGCATTCAGCTATGTGGGTTAGTTTGTCATGAAATAGCAAAATATTGGACAATGTGACACTTTGAGCTGATTATTGCTGGTTAGTGAAACAGCTTGCATCCATTCAGATGTTGCACATCAATATTGCCCTCCCCTCCAACACTGCTATACAGAAAACACATGTGGCAGCTGAAAAATTCAGATGTGACACTTCTTAAAAATGTCAACACTGAGAAAGAGAGAGACAGACATAAACAATAGCGGAGCGTTCGCGGTGGATCAATCATCATAAACTGGCTATTCATTATACGCTGTAATTGTACAGACGATGTAAATGAATGAAATTGTGCTAAATGATATGATTTTTGAGGATAAAGAGTTAATTTATTCTGTTTTCTCTGGGCGTCTGAATCTAATTGAAAGGGGACGCCGTCTCCAGCGCAGAGCTATATTCAATTGTTCTGTCTGAGAATGGGAGCACTCAGCCTTCTCTGCAAAAGGTCTCAGGTGGTTTCTCTTCATTTAGCTTCTCTCCTCAGTTGATCTCGTTCTTGTGTAAACAAAACAATTCTGGGGAAAAAACAACTGGCTGAGAAATATGCATGTCTTTTTTATTTATACTTTGCCTGCGTGCCATGCTCTTTATGCCATACATAGATTGCGCAATATACTGATCATAAAAGTTCATTTCTAGGAGCTTAGAGCTGCGCACATCACAAGCATGCATGTGCAGTCAATGCATAAATGATGTATCTCTGTGCTTGTGGGTTTCAAAGTGTGACAGGGATAATTTAACTCATCCTTTTCTCAAGGCCTTGTGTATCATCACCCACAGGGTCATAAAGTGTGGGGTTTCTAACAAAGCTGTTGGGTCCTCTTGCTGTTATGGCCTTTTGAAGCGATGGTGCAGGAGAGAGATATTGGCTCACGATCAGTATTACGGATGATGTAGCACACGTTCGGGGGAGATCTGCAACCACACAGGCAGCTAAAACAAGACATAAACATCTTCATCGGAGACATGGTGACAGCATACACCTGTCTTATTCTGTCTGACTTGATGGACAGGACACGGGACAGAAGCATCCGTTTTGACGGGGACATTTTTCTATTTATGTCAAATGATAGGAGACAGGTTCCAGAAATAGGCGCCTTTTTTAGGAGCCCGACAAGATTAATGGAGATACCAGAGAGGACGACAACTTTGTGGAGTTTGTGTCAGGCAAACTCCTCAATGCTGTGTGTATCAGGCCTAGGGCAGATCTCCAGAAATATCCATGAGGTGGCAACAAGGGTGGCATGAAGACTTTTAGTGGTGGCAGAAATATGTTATGCTGATTTAATCTCATACAATAACATTTATCAATATTAGCTCGAAAAAAGCCCCTAAATGAAGATATTTCAATTAAAAAACATGAAATTATTGTAGCACAACGGGATTACTAAATGGTGGCATTAGAAATCAATAAATTGTTTTATTTCTAATTTTCCAATGACATTTCTTTTAAGGAAAAAGACAAACATCTCTTATAGCACTGGTGAATATTTGGAGTTAGGCAGGTTTATGCCAACCCAAAAACACATTTAGCAAGACAAAAAGCCAGTGGGGACTAAATGTTGCTGCTACCCGCTGCGGGCACGGCTAGCAGCGGCTGAGAGTCTAGTGGCAGAGAGCGGTATCTCTTGCTACATTCACTTGGGACAAAGGCATTCCCCTGTTAAAGCAACAGTTTTTATAGTACTATACTGTATGCATTTTTTTCCAAAACTCAGGTGGCAGCTGGGGTAGCAAGGCTTTATTTCGGGGTGACTATCAAGTTTGTGAGCCATGACAGGACAGATTAATATACAAATTCATGCATGATAGTTAGGAATATGGTGTGTCATCTTAATAAATATGGCTACTAAAATGGCTGAATTAAGAAGTGTTGGGAGAAAAAATGCAAGAACAAGCCACAACATGTCTTACATAAATAGTCAATATTTTAACACAATGCTTCAAAACGGTGCAAAGACTTGCGTAATCGTCAATACACCACACAGCTTTTTAGCCAGTATGTGAGGCATTTCCAATGCTGGTATTGGAATTGGAAGAACCCTAATTTGAAGCTTGTTAGTGTAACTAAACGTGTCTACATATTTATTATTGAACTTCTATCCAATAAATGGTTTTAAAATATGTTAGTTTTCAGTTTTTCTTGAATCTTTTCAGAGAGGTGTTAATTTATAGGTGTTTAATTCTTTCATTTTCAAGGCTGTATTGCATTAGGCTTGGGGGTGTTTTTACAATTTCTTGTCAACTCCATATATATCCTCCAATCAGGCCAGTATAGCATTATCAACAAGCTGCTTGTAAAGGACATATTTTAGATTTGTGGCATGAAGTATCAAACATTAGCAAGTTATTTCCCCATGGCCTTTTGTTTTTGCTGTGGCTTTCATCCCACTGTTTTATTTTACTGTTTTATTTTTATTTTTTTGCAACAAATGGTGTCATCTGCTTTTGAAGGAGAGGAAGATGGCATAATCCCAAGGCAAACCAATACATCAGAATTTATCAATTGTGTAACGCATAAACACACGTTACTATTGGTGATGACGCCAAGGAAGAGGTGTTAAAAGGCTTCACACAAACATAGTTTGCAGTCGCACACACACAAAAACAAACATATTTTTCCACTTCCTCAGACAGATATTGATGGTATCTCAAGACTTCTTTCAGTACTGCTACTACTAAAACTTTTGCTTCGAACAAAAGCTGCCATCCATCACAGTATTGATATTGGATTCATATTTAGGAATAAATGTTGTCAAATCTCCTTTGAGTCTGGATATTGGGGTATTATTACCCAAATTCTATCAAACTTTACAGATAAAAGTAGTGTCACAAACTTGAATCACTAGTTTTGACTCACTTCTTAATGTAAAGCTGGTGTCATCCCTTTAACTTTACTTGTTCACAGCCGCCTGAAGAGAAGATTCTGTGACTTCTCTCAGGTTCAGTTCACAGGTTTATTTCTGGCAGCAGGATGTCTAATAACACTGTCAAATAACACAAAAATCAATGTGGTTAAATGGTGGTGAAGCTCACACCCTAGGCGGAAGTCGACAGCGTGCTGAAGGGTCCTGGCTTTTTCACAAAGTGACTGTTAAGTCCTGAAAACAAAAGTAACCCCAATGGAGGCTACATATATTCACATAAACTTACATTATCAGATTTTTGTGTTTATCACTGATAGCCACTTTTACCCATTTTTTTATTCAGGTGCAAATGCATGATGACAAATATGAACAATGCTGTTAGAAGTTACAAATATATCCTTTAAATAACCAGTGCTGGGAGTAATTAAGGTAGATTTGTGCAAGTGCAACTTTGGGGTTGTGGTACGGTTGAGTATTTACATTTTGTAAGACTCCACACGTTTACTCTACCATTTTTAAATCAGATTTTTTTGCTACTACATTGATATGGTAGATGCAGTTTGAGATTTAAGATTAATAAGGCAAGGTAATAAAAAAATTAAATAATGGCAGTTAAAAATCTTGTGTTGGGGTACAGCAATGAGCACTGAAGCCTAGGTCACATCACGCTCTGTATCATTGGCTCATTGATGCATCATCTGCTCAACTACCAGCTGATCAGTAACATCCAGTTCCATGATTTTTGTACTACATCTTTAAATGTTCAGTTCTCACTACTACACTATTTTGCTGATTCTCTAATGCAACACTGGTTATTGCTGCAATACGTGGCGCCACCCCAACCCCTTCGTGATGTAACTGAAGTGTAAATTAATGTTAATTCTCTAAGCTGATGAATGTTTAAAGTAATCTCTTGTTGTATAACATAATGTGTTTAGGGGGTCACTTACAAAATCCTTGTTGCTACTCAGATTCTTTGAAAATTCCCTCAAAAGCAAAATCTAACAACATTTACATATATATTATATTTGTTTATTCTTTTCTCTAAAGCAACATACACATTAGATATAATCCAAGCCAAAGCAGATATGTCTATTTGAAAAACAAGATCAATTCCTTGACTTAAGTGTGTCTCATTGAACTATACAGCAATTTGAACCCCTGTGCAATGTGTAGTTAATGTTGTTGTTTAGAGCCATATGGACTTTGTACTTTAAAATATTGTTCATAGGTAAATGATTCAATTATCGTCCTGTCTGAATGAGCCCATTTTCTATAATAAGCACTTTTACTTTTAAACATGTAAACCTTTATTTAATAAAGTCCCGTTGAGATTGAGATCTCATTTTCAACAGGGACCTGAGTACACAAATAAAGACATGAAACAAACCATTTAAAATGTACAATATCAACTGTAGTAAGTAAAATAAAATTAATTAAGTTAAAAAAATCATAAAAAATAATTAAGTATATAATAGAATAGTGAGTCAATTAAAACATGTTTTTTTAAAAAAAACATCCACTTGGTATGATTAAGGAGAATATATTGGCCGAAATTTTATATAATATAATGAGTATGTTGTCATAAGTGTGCAATCACCTGAAAATAAGACTCTATCTACACAGAGAGCGGGTCCTCTTCCACAGAGTCCACCACGTTGCACAGCCATGTTTCCTACAGTTGCCCAGAGCGGACAAACCGAACACTGGCTCTAGATAGGGCAGTTTGCATTTTCCCACCAGCCATTGTAGTTAGCAGCCCCTCACCACATTATAACTGTTGGAAATCTCAGATTTTTTAAAAGATGAAACTGCTTAGTTATGTATTTTTGCCATTTTAAATCACCTGGTCTTACATGCTGTTCCTTTAATACTTACTTAACTATGTTTATTGCTCACACTCTGAGTACTTGAAATGATAACTGTAAATACTTATTTAAGACAACAGAGGACAGCCACAAAACCACCATCTGAGCAGCTTGATTTCAACTGTAATGCATGTTACAACTTAACATAGTGTTTTCAGTAGCAGGCTGGAATTATCAGAAAGTGATGGAGGATGAAATGACAGTTTCCATGTAAGAATCCTCTCTATAGTAATAAAACTGCTTAACTAAAGGAAAGGAAGCTGTAATGAAGTTTGACAATCTTGAGCTGTTTATAATAACGCTCTTACTCACAAAGACCGGCTGAAGATGTGGACATAAAGCCCTGAATGCTTACCCTCTTATAATCACACAAAAGGCACTTTCCATCACTGCAGTTGTTAGGTGTGTTTTGTTTTTTTTTCCCCGGTGCACTTAGTGCAGTATTGATCATTGTTGGTCCAAGTCCTCAGGAATCAGCTTCTATTGATTTCACTTCACTTGTAAGCCTCTCTTTCTGACCTATGTCTCTTTTCAGACCAAGCACCTTTTCAGCCCACCTAACCTCTCTGCTGAGGCTTTACTAAAACATGTCATCACTGCAGCACTCTCAAGGCACATTTACAAAATCATTTCCTAATGTAATAAATGCACGGACCATTATCGCTACTGTCTGCCATGCGGTGTTGAAGACTAGATCTGTTATGGCCCAAAACACTCCGTTGGCACAGGAAACATGTATGCTCCGTTGGGTTTTCATATTGAGGATGTAGTTGTACTTTTAGAGGGGTAATATGCTCCTTGGTCTGGCTGTTCATTACCATTCATAAAAAGAACCCACTTATAGCCAGAGGATTCAGCAGTGATGAGGGTTATTAATAGCCGCAGTGCAGTCAGAGTCAATACTGTGTGTGTGAGAGAGATATTAAGTAACATGCACATGTCTGTGTTTGTAATCAAGTATGTGTGTGCCAAATGAGGAGGCCTCCACTACTTACATGTTCATTTGAGAATTAATTTGGAGATTTTAAAGATTATTTCAAATGCACAGCAGGGTGCTACATTAATACGAACCAAGTGGAGCACAGTTTAATTCTGTGTCCTATTTTTTCCTCCTTCAGTCTCAATCTTCCCTTGTTTTATTGTGCATGCATGTGAAACCTAATAGTGTCCTAATACAGAACTCTACAATGTTAATTGACTGTGTATTCCTTCCTCTTCTAACAAGATGTAGAGATAAGGGGAAGGGATGAGGACAAAGACTTGATATGGCCATCTTTTATCAATAGCACTCCGGATTGATATTAATCGAGAAATAGCTCAATTTTTAGTATATTCTAAATGGGGTTTTTGTTAAAGGTCTAGTGTGTAGGATTTATTGGCAAAATGTGCATATAATATTTATAACTATGTTTTTCTTAGTTTATAATCACCTGAAAGTAAGAATGATTGTGTTTTCTTCACATTAGAACAATCCTTTCATATGTACATACGGACCAGGTCCTCTTCCATAGAGTCTGCCATGTTTTTTTTCTACAGCAGCCAAGAACAGATAAATCAAACACTGGCTCTGGGTCAGGAATTTCGAGTTCTCGTATTCACCACTTTAGTTCTCCTACACGCTTGGCACACGTGAGAAGTTTCAGTTCCGCAACTTTACCGCTAGATGCCGCTAAATCCTAAACACTGGACCTTTAAAGCTGGAGTGCAGAGCTTCTGTTTGTCTGCCCCCTCTGGTAGTGAGTGTAATTACATAAACACTGTTGATGTGTGTAACTCAAGCCTGCAGGTGAGCTTGTTGCATCTTCCCCACTTCCATAATCATCTCTTTTTTTTATTTCTTTAATCTTTCCTCTGAACACAGAAGTTTAGTTTAGTTTAGATCAGTTTAGTCCAGTTTAGTCTAGTTTAGTTTAGTTTAGTTTAGTTTAGTTAATTAATCAAAAGGACAGATTTTGTTTTATTTTTGTTTGTTTTTTTAATGGCGTATCCATTCTAGAAACATCTCTTGGACACTTAGGATTTTCGGCTATAGCTTCCCTACTCCTGTCTGCTGCTATGTCACTGTGGTCTCTCCGTCTTGTAATTGCATTTTGCTCTGTTTGGTTGATGTAAAACGCATCACCTCCAGCAGAGATGTGCAGAAATGGTGCTACAGACACCAAATACAACAATTCCAGTATATTAGCAAATATAGAGAGCCTTTTGAGGGAAACTCAAGGCAATAAGTTCAGCGTGGCATGACCCAAACCCAGTCTGCAGAATGTAATGTTGGAAATGTTACATTTGTATTTTTCATATGTTCACATTACATCTAAATGAGCTAAGTTTCTCATCAGGAAGACCATGGCGTAATGGATGTCCAGCACTCAAGCTTTAACTTTTTCAGAAAAAAATACTTAATGTCTAAATATCTAAAATACTCTAAATAGTGTTTATGCAAACTGAATATGCAGGTTATACTAAATACAGTCATGCAGCATTTGGTCAAAGGCACTTAAACATTACTCTTTTTGTTTTGTTTCAAAAGTACTTTGTGTTATTTTAAAACAAGTGGTGCAGTTTTGTATTGTTGTCTCTTGAGGTCAGACCTCATGTCATTGGCTTTGTTTGAGGTTTTACTTTCTCTGCATGAGCTGCTTGATTCTTTCTCTGCAGTAAGAGTAAAAAAGTGGTTTCAGCGGTGCAGAATTTATTCATGTGAAAGATACATTCTGTCATTCTGTCTACAGCGTGTTGTAGGGTTAGAAAACTTGAAGCTTTGGTAAGAGGAATTGATTTAGGTGTTGAAGTTCAATGCTCCTGGGTGCAAAACTCAGACAGACTATCTGTGAGCTGTAGACCTTCAAATAGCTGTCCTGGGGACTCCTCGGCGGTGAATCAATAGGCAGTTAATTTCAAGACACACTCAGATGCTTCGACGGCAGCTCATGTATGGGCCCTTACATGTAGAAGACACACCTACAGACTTTTATGTCTACATTCAAATGTCTCTGGGAGTCAGAAATCAAAAGGATTGCCGATAAACTTAAATGCAAACAATGCGATTATAGTGCATTAGGTTAGGTTATATGAGGTTAGACTTTAATGATCCTTTGAGGGAAATTTAGCCATTACACCAACACGTAATTGTTGTGGATCCCACTTTGGGGAAAGGAATTGCAGGCTATTTCTGCTGCACTATAAAAAGTGAAATTGAGGTCCACAGAGTACAAACGGCCTCTGCAGCTGGTCTTATTTTATTCTACTAGTAAGATAAAGTTTGATAACATAGCCTTTATAGACTCTTAAAGGGTCTGGGTTAGACTAATCCTGCCCACAACAGACTTATGACCCTCAGGCCTCAGTGAGAAACTCCAAAGTCCTGGAGCAGCTGGCCATCTATCCAGGTTCAGCTTTACTCCTTCCCCTGTGGGGATGAACCAGGATGGAGTCTGAGGTGCACTGAGGTAACATCAGCAGGGCTTAAGAGGATGCTCTGCTTCAATCAGAAAGGGGACAATCTCTGAATTTCACCCCTCTACAGCAAGATGGATGTTGACATCTGATGCAGTGCATCTGTCTAAATTGATATCCATTTCTGTTAAGGTGTAATTTTCAGAGGTGTAGACAACAATCAGGGGTGTTTGAGTTCAAGTCCAGGGAATGGGGGTTTAATATATTGTGAAGGTTAGAGAAGATAAATCTGGGCTGTTATTCTATATTTAAACGTTTAGTCAGTATCTCATATACTGTACTAATGTCCAGTATAGTCTTGATTAAATTTTGTCCTTGTACTCCTCACATTGAAGTTCTTTTTCCACTGCACAAAAAATCCTTTAGGATCTGCTAACATCTGGCTTTTGTATATGATGGGCAGAGCTGGTTATCGGCATTCTGTAACTTTAAGGTATCAACCAAAACAACTCGGTACCAAGTGGTTTTGAAACATCTCCAGTGAAATGATACCATTCTTTTTTGTTTTAAGAATGAAAATATCTGAACAAGGGGTGGACAAAAAAATTGATACGGCATAGTATCGCAATATTTTTTGTGTGGCATTATCACGTTGATGCACAGACACAAAGTATCAGGGGTTTTTTTTCAGATTATACAAATGATCACATATGCATATTTAACTTTTGGTAGCCTACTGTAATAATTAGTACAGATATTTTTGTAGCAAAATCAGTCAGGATCAAGGGTTTTAAAGGTTATATAAAGCAGGATATTATCTGCATGATGGGAGTGTGTGTTGTTTTTTTGCAAATTATGTGACCCAAAGGGAGCAAAATGACCCTCAAGGTACATCTTGTATAATATGGAGTGTAGAGAATAACTGAGTTACCAAGAGGGATGTTCTGGTATCCAAGAGGTTAATACACATCATATTACTGAAATGTTTGATTCTGACAAGGAACCGTTGTTCATGCTATACCTTTTTTCTCTTCTGCCATCTTTTCTGTCCTTGTTAATTCTCTTACTGAAAAAGTAAAAAATAAATTAAAAAAATCTTAAGAAGAAGTCACTGAACAGCATCTCAGAGTCTCTATATGGACTCATGAACTAGAATAAATGCAGAAATCGAAAGAAAAATATTACCGACAAAGACATCCATCTGCGCTCAGTACATTTTTACATTCTAATTTGCATTGGCCGTGTATACGTTCATCATTAATGCTTCAGCACAAACATGGTTGTTGACACAAAGATGCTCTCTGCTGCACCTCGGGGGACATGATGGAGGCTGAAGGTGCTCCCTAGTTGCATCAGCTCACTATAAACAGGATGGAGGGAAATCAGCAAATGTCCATAATGGTTTAGAGGGGGACACTAATGTATTGCAGCTGTGAAAGATGCATGAGGAATTATTGCTACATTTAGAATTATGAGGAAAAACACCAAATGCATGTGAGTTAGTTCAAAATGTTAATCTGGGGCTGTGTAAATCTTCATGGCACTTGAAATTCATAGGAGGTTTTTAATAAGTCTTATTCACTTTGTAAATACAATTTTAAATGACATTTCCTTTAGCATAACTGTGTCATCTGCACCTGTTAATTTTCTTGCAATAATATGTTTTTTTTCCTTTGTCTACAAATTCCACAAAAAACAAATCAAACAATGTATGTACAACAAAAGCCCAATACAGCATATTCCTTTGTGCCGTATAGCTCCATTACTGTTCAAAAACTTCAGCTCAAGTCAGACTTGAGTCAGAGGTTTGATTACTTTCAACTCCATTTGACAAAATCAAAAATTACCTGCAACTCAGCTTGGACTTGAGCACCAGTGACTCGTGACTTTAATTGGACTTGAGCTTTTTGACTGAAAATACTTCATACAATTACCATAAATCAGTTCATGTTGCTTTATTTTCTGAATCTTCTAGCATCGACACTATTAGTTCCCAGCAAGTCAGCAGTTATTAGTATTAGTTATCATTACGTTTGTGTACAAAATTTACACAATGGTCAACAAAAAACTAATTGCATTATGCAAAATATGCAGGTCGAAACTTGTTTTAACAAAGAAATAGCCCCAAATTTTAAAAAAGTGTTCATGATTCATGACTTGTTTCGGACTTGGGACTTGAGTTGGAGCATTAGTGCAAAGACTTGAGACTTACTTACAACTTGCAAAACAATGATTTGGTCCCACCTCATACACTCTCCTACTGCCATTAATCCTTGTTTTAACACATAATGTGTATTAATCCACCACGGAAAATAGTGCCCAGCTGCTGTACAAAATGTGTTAACCTACTTTAAATATGAAACTTTATATGTCTGACCCATTTTTGGGATCAAATGTGGTTAGGACTGAGTGCCACAGACAGAAGAGGGAAGTCAGATAGTGGTGAGACACTGGCTAACACATTGGTGGTTTTGCTGTTTTTATGGGATTTGTTGACATGGAGACAGATGTATAATAAATCTTTTTTAAATCTTTTAATTTAACATTGCAAACACCTCCTGATGCTCGATGATAACGAGCATCCTTCTGACTGACCTCTTGGTTTCTGCTCTCTTCTCAGTGAGTCCAGATGTGACCGGGGATCACAAACATCATCATCATCATTATCCTGCCGAGGATTCAGAGATGAGGGGCACATCCAGGAGCCTTGGACTGACGGGGGCCATCTGGGCCTTGATATTGCCTTGTTTGCATATGCTGCTGGCCTTGTAACAGCTGCCCTATTTGCAGCAAGAAACATTCAAGACTTGATTTCAAGCTTATTTATCCAGAAACCAGTGGACATAACAAGCTCCAATATGTAATGGAGCACCACTACCACACAGTGCAGGACACGGTAGGAGTGAGCATTATGGAAATTACAAGACACTGTGGCTTATGTAAGACAGCATATTGTTCAGCTTCACGAATATCCATTATTTTTTACCTGGCATTCATTAACACTAATAATGACTTATTTATAACAGCTGATGTCAAGAATAACTACAGCGTTTGTTGTAAAAGATTGGTATTAATTTTATTGTATTTCTACGCATAATATATATGATTTGTAGATATATATGTATGCATATCACTGTAATGCACTCCACACAGTACAGGTTGTACTTCTTTTAAGTGGAGTTTTAAAACTGCTGTGAAATCAAAGTAATCTAAAAGGTTACTTTTGATGTTGGATTTGAAATTGAAAAAATCTCCACAGCTCTTGCGTTTGCAATATTTGTACAAGCCCAAATTAAAAAGGCCGGTTATTCTAATACCAACCAAGAAATCCCTATTGAGTATGAAACATTTTTCATACAAATGTGCTTCAGATCATAGAAAAACAACAGGAATCCCTCGGATGTGGACCGTATGTTCTTGTGTATTTTATTAGGAGCAAAAAAGATTTCAAGACATTTGCTTCTCTTCATTTGTAATAGCTGCCATGCTGTCCAGAGTTCATTTAATTGGCACATTTCAATTGCAAAATTGACCTATAATTCTACCACTGAGAAAAATGATGAGAGGAGAGGGGTGGGCAGGGAGAAGTGGGGGGCAAGTGAGATGTGAATTCATACTTCTTTCTTCTTTAGGAATAGATTAGTTTCTTCAGGAGTCTATTATCACCTTTCAAACTCAATCCTCCTCTGCCTTCATAGGCCTGGATGGGAGCTGATAGCTTCTGGAGCCACTGGTGAGGAAGAATCCAATTGCTCCTACCTGCTACCTGACTGCATACTGCTGGTGTGTTTCTGGCAGGTTTCTGTGCAAAGAAAGGAAAATGATTTGTTTCACATATGTCATGCATGTCTGGTCAGTAGCTGAGAGAGAAAAGTACTCAACGGTACTAAAAATTGGTTCCTTTTCTCACATATGCTGGGGAGCTACTTGTAAAGCTACAGAAATAATCCTGTTGAGATGCTGCAAAAGCTAAAATGATTCTCTTTAGAATCAAAATTCACTATTCATATGCAGTGTTTATGCACGTTTACATACACACCACAGAAATAAACAAGAAAAACATTAAAGCTGCTGCTGTAAATAGACGACAGTGTAAAAATTAACATAAACATTCAATTAGGGCTCAAAACAGCCAAAGGTAGAATCTCCTCAGGTTCTCTGTTTGATCATATATGCATGGGCGCATCTTGGTGGGGAAGCAGGGGACACATCCCCCTCAATAATAAGTACATTTATTCCCCCCCAATAAAAACAGTTGCAGAGGACTATCACGTCAAAGAAACGCTAGAACATGACTCATAGAGACAATAATGCCTCTGGTAACGTAGTAGGTAGTATGTAACCTCAAAGCAATGGTTGCATTTCCTGCTGCAGGACAGGCCCTAAGGATGGACTGGAGTAAACAAGGCAGAAGCTGCTCTAATTTAGCTGCAAATTAAAGAGAGAAAGATTAACCTTAAGGTGATGTCTTATACTGTCAACTATGACAAAGTATTATGGCCACTCTTAGACAAGTTTAATCAACAAAGATTCAGTGAAAGATGTCATAGCATAAAGAGAAACAAATTCAATATTTTGAGAATAAAATCACAATAGAATAGGTTCTACGTTTTAGCATGTTTAACTGTCTAAATTTAGTGTTTTCCATCACTAAAATACATTTCCACAATGAATTGGTACAAAAAGAAATCACCTGAATGCTGAAAATTAAGTGTATGACACTCAAAATTTCCTTAGCGAGGACTGCCAAACCCCCAATTAAAGAAGTATTTCACCAATATGAAGAGTGTCTTCACATAAAACCAGTTCTCTTAGTTTCACATCCTTTTAGAGGCTATTCCAAGTGAGGGAAGCAGAGCACATAAAATCTGTCTCTTGATCGATACTCTTTGTGTCCACAGTGGCAGGCAGTATGGGTGGCAAGCGATGCAAAAATGTGGAAATACAGCCTGTAGCTCAAACAAAATCCTGGGAAAGCCAGCGAAACTCCACCAGATGATGCATTTTGCATCACTTGCGTCATCTGGAAGAGTTTCACCAGTTGGGTTGGAGGGATATCTAGGCATTGGTTAGATGGTGGGTAGTTTACCATAGTTCATTTACTCACACTACCTACATTGTTTTGATACAAAGCTGGTTGAAAATCAACAAAGTATCCCTTTAATATTTGTACCCCCCAAAGTTAAAATGAAATCTGCGCCCTGCATATCTGATTTGCAGATCATAGCCTGCGACCTTCCTTATTCTGCAGTTGTCCTAAAGCATGCATAGTAATTATTGTCATTAGTCATTTTCACCTTTAATACACCAGATGAGGCTTTTTTATCATGATATAAAGTCAAGGCTGTTTGAGCATCTGAAGCACTTGAATAGCTCGGAGCTTTTTTAACTCCAGTCTCAAGGTTTATAAATGATAACTTTGAGATTAAAAATATTCATCACTTCATACTGCCCACTGAATTTAATGTCTTGTATGAGGCTTTTTGTTTTGGGGTTAGATTCCCAAATGACAGCAGTCCCTGCTTAACAACCTTAACACAGTCGTTTCACTACCTAACAAGTCGTGACCGCTCCCCCAAACCAATTATATCACAAGTTGGCACCATCACAGTCAGTGCTGCTGTCATTTGAACAGCTGCGTTAACTACACCCTTAAAGAATAGGGTTCAGTCTCTAACTAGATAACAGGCAGCAGGCACAGAGACAGAGGGGCCTTGAGGCTAAATATAAGATGTCAGGTTATCCTGGTGTTCCTGTACTTAAAGGAATAAGTTCAGTTTGATGTCTGATGTGATTATTATGGCTCCACATTGTGACAGTTATTTAGAGGAGGGAGGAGAGGGGCCAGATGCTGATGATGATGATGCCAATGTCGTGATGTTTACCCATATCCAGACAGGTGTCATCCTGCAGGCATTGCAATGTGTCAGAGGCTCTTGAATAACATGTTTACTCTCTAATATTTTATTCAGAGAGTGCATGCGTTATTTGAATAATTTTTTTTTTAACCCAATAACTCATGCACCACTCTGTTTTGTCCCAGAATGTAATTTGGTGTTGCAGGATTGTTTAAACAATGGTCTTTAAAAGAAGTCTAATTTTTATCACTACTTTAACATTCAGAGCTTGTTCAATCAGTTGTAACACTCTACTCACCAGAGTGTTTGCTGAGATCTTTGAGTACAGCGATGTTGCTGAAAATAGGTCAGACATTGCAACAAACAATCAGACAGGTTGTAAACAAACCTCCAGATTAGTAAAACTTTTTAGGGAGAGAAAATGAAGGTGAACAGTAAAATGGCTATCCAAACTGTCCATTGAAGACATCAAAGACAGTTTACTATAGATGTTTATTAATAACTTGATGCCAGGTGATGAGTTGGTGTCTGTTCAGTTTAATAGAGTTGCTCCTCTGGCACAAATGCCAAAAAAATTCTAGCTCCTGGATTTATTTTGGTGATATACAGTCAACTTGATATGCACAGAAGTGTTTCTCTCGATGTTCCCATCCATGAGTTCCCACTTGGTTAATAGGCTTTACATTGTGATGACATGCATTTTTAAATCACTTTTATTGGTTCGGGGAAAGCTTACAAATATTAAACCTCCATGAATCAAAAATTTGTTGTAAGAAGAGTCGTAATTGAGTGACATTGGATGACATTTTTCTGTAGGCCAACTCGGAGGCTAATGTTACCTTGGTTCTCTCATTAAAAGCCTATATGATTTTCCCATTGAATTGCTGTTTGGTAAACAAATGTTTGTTGTATTTGCACAATTTGTTCAGCAAGATAATCTTTACACATGAACATCATTTTTATGATTTTTGAAGCTAAAATGCAATCGCCACAAGTAAAAAGCTAACATTAGGCTGTAAACGAGCTACACCAAGGCTGCATCGCCACTGCTATAAGGCTGTAAAGCCATGTTCGGTGTGGTTCGGCTGTAGTTTACTTTAGCTACTCGTTTGCATCCACCTCCTTTAAGACACATAAAAGTGGGCTATTTACTGATGTATTTTAAGTCGTAGAACAAAACGTGAATGTCTCTTAAGCTAGTGTTAACCACAGACTTTATGTCAGGCTTCTAATCCAAAACCCATTCAAAAAACCCCATTGACTTTGAGACAAGGGAACCGGAGGTGCTGAAATGCTAACTGAATCCAAGGTTTTAGGACTCATTACTGGGGTTCTCTACAGACTTTGTGTTACACTCCAAGGAACCCCTTGCTTCCAGTTTTTTCCAGTTGTCACTCCCGGTATTGCAGCAAAAAATCCCCTATGGCCCATAATCTATTCTCCCCATAGACCATTGCTGTAAAAGAATTATCTGTAAAACTGTTGACAGGACACCTCAAAATGCAAACAAGGTCTATACGGGCTCTTTCCATTACGATTCTTGAACCAAGGTAGTTGTATATTTGTAAGACTTTCCTAAAGATGAGAAAAGCAATTTAAAAAGTGGCGATGTCATCACACTGTAAAGTCTATGGGCCGAGTGGGAAAAACACGGGTGGAGCCATCGGGAGAAACACTACGTGCGTATTCATAAGCTGCATACTGTAAGAATATACCCAGAAGCTAGGAACTTTTTTGGTGTATGTGCCAGGCAAGCAACTCAATTGGGCTGAACTGGCGCCATCTTGAGGTCCAGTATGTAGTTATTATTAAAAATCAGGCCTTCAGTTTACAGACTGACATTCTGGTTCAGCTTTGCAGTGATTGCAAGTAACATTAGCAACTGAATAAAGCTTGTCTGCAACTTTTTGTTGCCCTATAGGACCTATTTTTAACAATGCTCACAGATCTTAGGAGTTAATAAATAAGTTTGTGAGTACTCTCCTGAAGTTCAACCATTTCTGTTTTGTACATAAATGTCTGTTTAATGTAGTCATATAATAACTCTGAATTTACTTTACTTGAAGCCTGTTTTTTTTCAGCAGAATCCCCAGGCTTTGTGTTGTCATCCATCCTTTTTGCCCAACCGTCCTTTTATTGAAAAACACCCCTCGACTCTTGCTGGGGGATCCCCAAGTGTTCCCATGCCTGCTGACAGATGTAATCCAGGATTTCATGTTTTCTTGGGGCTTTAAAAATGATTTTCTCTCCAACATAAATCACTGCTTTTCCTTTGAAACCATAAGTTCTCAATATAACTGAAATTTAAAAGGCAGAAACTAGGATAATTAATCAGAGAATGGTGTATATTTCTGTTCCTACTCTTTAATATATATTAGATTACATGTTAATAATTTTTTTAATAAAACAATGAAAAATAAAAATTATACAATTCCTGTTGATTTACTGCTGATTGAAGGTGTGCAAGAAGTGGAGCTATTTTGATGATGAATTTCATCTAGTTGTCGGCATGATCTCGAGAACCTCTCTGTGCCCTCATCTCGACACCTTGAATCTGTGATCTCACGCTCGGGTCAGGTCTGTAGGTGTGAGCTGGAAAAAGGATTGACCGGTAAAATGTGATTTTTGCTCATTTACAACTCAGATCTTTCCTTACAGCCCGCGTCTATATAGCAGCCGAGCTCACTGGTGAATACTTCAGTAACTATCACTATGATACATCTTACTACAGCCAAGTGCCCATAGTTTCTACTGCCCATTTTACAACTCGTCTCCTCTCAAGTTTTATTTTTTTTATTTTTAGGAACACCAAAATGTCTCACAATGATTTCTTTAAAAAGTATTTCAGTGCTGGAAAGATGATCTTTTCATAGACCAAGTGCAGTTGAGGATCCTGAATAATTAACAAAACAAGAAATGGGACAGAAGACAGTGTAACAGCTCCAGCAGCAATTGCTTCCCTTTTATTTTCTTGACCAAAATGAGCCCCCCAAAAACAGAATTCTCCTAAAACCTTTCTGTGCCCTACAGCAACTCACAGGGACACGCAATATATAGCCTGTTGTACCAGGCTGACCATAAGGTAGACAGACACAAATACTTTTGAAAGTAATACTACATGACCAGAGAAAACAGAGGAAAAGGGCTGTTGAATTTTCCTTTGCTTAAGAAGTAACCTACAACAAATACACTGTACTACCCCGGTGGATAATATAATTTGACTATTGCTGCTGTTTTTCACAGGAAACAGTATGGTTTTAAAGTTTTGCACATTTTTTTACATTTTATTTTGGTGTCAAGATTTACTGATGAAAAAAAGATAAAAAATGTAGCCTACATTTTGCAAAAATAAACCAGAAACATTAATGATACATTTGTTTTATAGTTGTTTTTGTTCTAATAACCCTGCTGGGGGAAAAAAACAGCGAAAAACAACCCTATGTTAGCTGGTATTAGCTGGTTTTAGCATGTGAAAGATCATCTTAGATGGTCCTGACCCAGTTCTTGCAGATCTTTGATGGTTTAGCTTGGTGGGCCACCAGCTGGATATTCTGGTATGACCAGCCTGTCAAGGTACGCACATTTATCTTTATGCATATCCCATGACAGTAGACTTAACTGATTTAGTCCTTTTGCTTTTCATACTTTATATTCCACACTCAAGGACGTTTATTTGGCTTCAATTTTATAGGAACATTAATGGATCAAACCAGCTACCAGCTGATATGACTTACTACACCCTCAAAGATAATGCAAAAACATAATCTACCTTAAGCTGGTTAAACAAGCTGGTCAACCTGCTTAACCATCTTAATGCTTTTATTCTATTTTTGGATAGCTTTGAAAATCTCTTCCTTTTTTGTTTGTTTTTTCTTTCATCTTGGACAGCTACCTGTGGCAGCCTCGTTTGGACAAACAGATGTTTTATACGCTGCCAGATCTGATCTACGCACACTTGGTCAAACAAGCTTCTTCTGCGGAGACAGAGGAAGAAGAACTATGGAAATCAGACCCCTGGCTTGATCAAAAGTTGTACAACCTTTTTGTACGTTTTGTATGAATTAATACTGTTCTGCCTCTTTGGTGTAAATAAAGTTTTGAAAAAAACCCAAAATAAAACAAAACAAAACTTATCAGTTGAGGAGACAAGAGACAAAGGAATATCTGGAAAATATCTCAGGAACGCCCTGCATTGTTCCGTTCATGACTTTATAAATATAATACAATTTATAACTGATTTAAAGTTATTTTAGTTATTTCAAATACATAATACAGAGTAAGCTGTAAGAATAACCTATCTAATGCAGGTAATCCAATGTGCTCTCTAAAATGTCGAAATTGATTAAAGTTAATCAAAATCCGCCCAACTGCAGTTAGAATATGCAGACCTCTGCTTTAACACAGAAATTTTAAAAATATCAGAAATTAATTTAGCATCCATCAGCATAACCTCCAAAAGCACCAATAAAATGTCAAAATTAGCCAAGCAGTTGCTGATGTGGTGTTATAATAATTATAATAATAATAACAATAATAATAATAATAATAATGATAATGATATTATAATAGTAATTATAATTATTATT
This sequence comes from Plectropomus leopardus, assembly GCF_026936395.1. Lineage (NCBI taxonomy): Eukaryota > Metazoa > Chordata > Actinopteri > Perciformes > Serranidae > Plectropomus > Plectropomus leopardus. The sequence goes on from NC_142176.1 coordinate 16,703,839, forward strand.
ATATTATTATTATATATATATATATATATATATATATATATAAGAATAAGTTGTTTTCATCTATCAATAATCAGTTATATTCTATGCACATTTTGCTTTTCATGCTCTTCCTTTTTTCCTGAGACAAGCTCTCTTAGCATGAACAGCGAGGCTGCCATAGGTAGCGTGGATCAGCGCATGGATCTATCAGAGCCCCTTGTTTACTTCTAGTGCACTAGCGTGGATGTATAATAGGAAGCTGTTGCGCATGCGCAGAACGGATTGGGTGCTGACCTGACACGGTTCAATAAAGTTGTATTGGGGGGAAAAAAGAGAAAACAAAATGGCGACGGGCAGGGAGCCACGGAATCACGCAGGTAACAAACAAAACCACCCTAAAAACAGTTATACGGTTAGCTAAAAATATACTCCTGAAAACGTTTTAGTCGAGAAACAGGCGACGCAGTAACAGAGTATTGGTTCACGTTTTATCAGGACTGCTTAGTTTTACCGTTTGATGTCTGTATTTTCAGCCTGTTGTTGATCAGCCTCTCCTTCAAAACGTACCGGCTAACAGTCACCGCCGAGCAGCACCAGCATATGTTGCTAAAGTTATTTTGGGTGAAAAATAGTCAATACAGTGACCAAATCTTGGTTTATATTTGGTCAGAGCTGCCTTGTTTAGCTGTTTGATCCTTGTTTGGTGAGGTAAACCATGGTGGTGGCGAGTATATGAAAATCCAGGTAACGCGAAGAAGTATAATCTAACAGAAAGCTAGCGAAAATCTGCCGTATCATCCGGCGGATTTAGATATCTCTTTTACTGACCTTACTGCAGTTAAAGATGATGAAGATATCCTTTGGTTGGATTTTTGTGAAGACAGGTGTGTAGGTGTAGTTTTTTGCAGTGGCTGTAAACAAGTTGCTCCCTGAAATTCACACAGTAGATCATGCAGGATCTCTACATATTGTCATGGACAAAATTTAAGGATCCATAATATTAATTTTTCTTGCCAAACTTTTTCTGGCGTTTTTTTTTTATTTTTATTTTTTTTTAACATATCTGATTCAAACTTAATTGAAACACAATTTTAGTTAGCCCAAATACATGAAGGGAGAAAATGAGGGAACATATCTGATGGATAAAAAAAAACATTTATTCACACAGCGCTACAGTGACTGTATGTTACTGTAGACAGCAACAGAAAATACATTTGTCATTAAGTTACATACAGTGGAATTTTATCCATTGAAGATTACTATTAACAGTTTAATTATAGACAAAATTTAATTACCTTTCCAAAGCTTTCAGTGATTTTTTATAAATTTCAAGACTTTTACAGACCTGGAAAATACAATTGTAAAAATTTTATGACTTTTCCAGGTTATCCATGACCTGTTGGGCAAGTTACCTCCAAAGTGTAATACATTATATATTACTAGTTAATCTCATTTGAAAGTAATTAGGTATATTACAATATTACTGTGTCTAAATTGTAATGAGATACACTACTTGTCGTTACTGTTGAGTGCCTTTCACCAAAATAACCACAGAAGTATGACTGGGTATTTTAAAATGCTAAATGTAGTTTATTGCAGTTCGTTATGCATCCACTGTGGGCCCCTAAGGCTACTAACAGCTTAATATAATAGGCGCAGTGTAGGCTCACAACACAAAACAATCAGTAACAATAACTGTCAGAATCACAAAAGCAGAGAAAGCATCAAAGTCTGGTAAATTATTTAGATTTAAATTACAAGTGATGGAGACCTGAGAGCAGTGTTTTAATGGAAGTATGTCTAAAAAGTTGACATTTTCTTTCCAGTGGCTTTATTGTTCCAAAACATAAATAAGCAAATTTACACTGTATGATAATCGTCAAGCAGAAGACCATACTGTATAAAGTGGAGCTGGAAGTTACACACATATTATATTGGCTATGACTGAAAAAATATGGCTTCCCCCCCTTATTAAAGCAATAATTTAAACCAAAAAAAACTGACAAATCAAAGCATGTGACATTTAAAAAATATATTTGAAGTCAAACCACATCAAAAAATCAAAATGATTGGAAGTCTATTTTTGGACAGGTGCTCAAAGTGCAGTTATTCTTTGTAGATACTGCCTTTGGCATTTTTCATTACAGGTAATTGGGAGTTGAGAAACCTGGATGTTCACTTTGTGCACAGAGACTAAGAAATGAAGGGGGATATTATTGGACTCCTGCATTTTAACAGAGGTGAAGACAGGTATTTTTTTGAATAGCTCTCATTGAAGTAGTTTCTCTGTGCTGGAGTAAGTCCAATTACAATACACTTTGGTGTCTTCAAAATCACTCTGAGGTAAAGCCTCAGATAGTACGAACCGTTGTCTTTGGAGTCTTTTATCTCTGCACACTGAAGGAGGCCTCCTGGGACCTTCTAAGGAAAATAGTGCTGAGCGCTGCTTAAACGTATACAGAGATTAATTTCATATTCCCATCGAGGTTTCTGTTTCACTCAAAATTATTACTGTGACCTTGACAACGGCTAACGTTTAGCCTCAACTTAGACGGGAGCTTTAATCATCACAGTGCAGACGCAGACAGGGCTTTGTATCATTCTTGAAGTTGTTCATGGTAAAGCCAGTGTTTTCAGAAGCTTAACTCTGCACACGGGGCATGCCTTTCAGTGAGTCAAGGAGATGGATTGTTGTGAAAAATGAGTGAGGTCATTTTTAACTAAGGAAGGATTATTACCACAGTGACATTGCTTTTCCTGCGCAAGTTGTATAGGCCTGACAGGCTGTTTATATTTTGTAATGACTAAGTCGAATAACAGGATTTTTAAAATTTATTTAATGTGTTTTTAATCATTATTTCCTTTGGCTTACTTCATGTCTTCATTTCATACTCAAAACATGATTTATTCAGTACTTTGGTTTTGACCTGCAAAACAAATAACATTCCCTCAGTTTTGCTCTCAGCAACTATTAGCATATTAACATGCTAAAGTAAGATAATGAACACGGTAAACATTATACCAGCTAATTATAAGTATGTTAACAAATGGGTTCAAAGGGTTAAATACTTGTGAAAGGCATCTGACAGCAGCACATGAAAAGTGATGTAGCTCCAGGTTTGAATGGGTTAATCTGGAGTCAGTGCTTCACGGCTCACAAGGGTTTTAAAAAATTTTTATCTGGTACTTATTTTCTTTGAAAAAAAAAATGTTTTTCAAAAGTGCTTTGCTAGTAATATCTTATTGTTAGGTCAGTTATGCAACCAACATTTTTTAGCAAAAGGATTCATAAATTGTCCTTGGTCCTGTCCCCTTGGGTCTTATTTTATTTTTTAAAGATCGTGGAAGTTTGATTTATAGGGATTTGGGCAACTTTTGTCAGAGGTGTGTAATATTCAGAGTTATGTTTTCATTGGTTTACAATTGCCAGACAATAGGACTCTTTTTTGTTTTCTTTCTTTTTTTTGTTATCTTAGAATGAGCTGTTTATATCTACATACGGAGTGGGTCCTCTTCCACAGAGTCCGCCATGATGTTGTACCCTAGCACAGAATGGACAAACTAAAAACTGGCTTTAGATAGGGCCATTCACATTTTCATATCAGCCACCATAGTTCTACACACTTGTACTTGTACTGGCACATGGGAGTTTTAGTTTTGCAACCTCACTGCCAAATGCTACTAAATGCAACACACTAGACCTTTAAGGGAAATAACGATCACCCTATACTGTATGCAGTTAAAAGAGATGTTTTTTAATGCGTCACAGGTTTTCTCCAACTTATCATCATTTGCAGAAACTTAAGAAAGACATTGATGTACGTTGTACCTTATGTGGAGAGCTTAGAGTGATGCTGGTGCATTTGTTTGGTCTCATCCACGCACAAAACCACTGGAGTAAATTGTCAGGATTTGTTGCTTATTATATCTACCCTCTGTTCATGTGACTTTGAAAAAAAATGTAATGTTTGAATTGGCTGAACATGACAAGAATATTTGCTTGCAGTTTTATTGCTTTTTTTGACAAAATTGTATATTCACAAATACAGATTTTTAGCGAAAAGCCATATTCTTTTAAAACGTATGTGTATTAAGCAGTACATAGTTTCTGTTTCTGAATGTGCAAACAAAAAAACTTTTAAAACATTGATCCGATGTAAGCTTCACCAAAAAAATGATCTTTTTTTTCCTCTTATCTTCTTTTTCTGCAACCCCACGTGTTTTGCAATTGCAGACTGTTGCATTCTTATTGTAGACACAATGTATTGAAGTGACTGTCAATTTTATATTTGATTTTTACTTTTCTGAGTGAACCTACTTTAAAAAATCATGAATAAATATGTTAAGGTAAGCTTGTAAGCATTCTAATATTAGCATTTAGCTTTAAGGTCTTATGTGTAGGATTTAGTGGCATCTTAGTAGTGTACCAAGCATGTAGAAGAACTACGGAGGCTGACACAAGATCTTTTTTTGCTTTGAATTACAGTAAAAAAAAAAAAAAAAAAGATGGACTCTTTTATAAACTTAACTTAAAGATTTAAATCTAATATTATTTATGCTAAGAGATGCCCCTAAATCCTACACACTGGACCTTGAGAGCCTCATTGTGCTGAAGTAAAGCCTCAAAGAGCTGCTAGCCTTCCCAAAATTTAAATGTGCATAATAAAAGTCCAGGTTTGAATCTGAAGCATTGCTCTGTTTTAAGCAAGTCCACTCCAGTGTTCAGCTCACTCACGGGTCTGAGGTCTGTGTTGCATTGTGTGATCTTTTAGTTAAATTCCTCCTACACAAACCCAACACAGGCACCTGTCTACCTTGCACTAGACAAACACAACTACTGTTACCAGCTCAAGTGGGGAACAGTAGAACTAATGCCAACAGGTGGAGCTCAGGTCAAGTGTTGCTGTTGACCCATTCAGTGTAAAAATACTGAGACATTACAGATAATCACAGGTATATTTTACTGAACATTCACAGCTTGGATACACCAGTAGGGTTAAGAACCTGCATTTATTCATGACTGCACTGTATTGTTTCTATTATTCATTTATTTCATTTTTCATTTTCAGACAGAAAGAGAACAGTCGGCGTCAACGAGCACCAAACCGAGCCACCCTGCTGCCCAATAGGTACTTTTTACATTTCTTGATGTGTGTTTTCAGACATTAATGGTAAGCTGAAGGCACAATGGGAAGCACAAGCACGTACCTCCCACCACCTGGAGATAGCAGCCTGTGCATTCTCACTCTTGTTTTCTGTGCTCAAGCCTTTTTTTTCTCTGAGAAAGGGGTAAACAGTCCCATCAATACAGTGTTTTCCCGCTGTCTACCCACCCACTGCTTCCAGATTATCAGACAGGACTACAGCGCAGGTTTCACAATAAATCCTCTCATCCCTTTTCTCCCTGGCTTTCCTCTTCACTCATCTTCTTTTTTCATCACTCTGACTTTCCTCCTCTCTCTTTGGCAACTTACTCTCCCACCAAGGTGCAGTTTCACAATACAAAATCGTATTTTTTCAGCAATCATTTTCAAGCTTTTCCTTTTCAGAGATATGCCAGCCAGTAAATGAGGGTGCATATAAAAAATCTAATATGAATTTTACATATTTATATGCCTTATGTAGTTTTTCAGTTTGATTTATATGAGCTGCCACAGTATCAGTCATAGGTGTCTGCCAATTCGACCTGAAATCTAAATTTGGCAGACTTGCTGGGACGTGAGCCATGAGTTTATTCTCGCCGGGCTCAGAACTGGGATCAGGTGTGAGGATAAGTGACCATAAATAAGCCCGAAATATGTGTGCAGGAGTCTAACATTTATGAAAATGTAATTTGATGTACTGCTGGGGTTTCAAGTGGCCCTGCTGTCTGGTAAAAAAAAAAAATTCTAGTTAAAGGGAAGTTGTGAAAACTAGCAGATGACAGAAAAGGACATTTCAAAACAGAAAAAATGGGAAACATCGAAATAAATGGTGAAAAATTCAATTTTAATTAATTAAATGTGGTAATTTACTTTTCTATGTAAAAGTAAAAAAGCTAATATTTTTCTTCTTTCACTTTTCAGAGCAAAGCAGTTGTGACAAATAACACCACAAACAGATGGCACCTGAGACAGGTGAGAACATTGTAGTCTTTTTTCAGCGTATTTATCCTCATGTCTGCTCTTAGAAGGTCAGTTGGCCAAACAGTGCAATACTGCAGCATGTGCAGCACATAACAGAGGGCTAATTTGGCACAAAGTGAGACAATAAAACATGCTATCACTATTCCTTGAAATGAGAAAAATCACGCGTGTAGTTAATGCTTTCTGGTTAAGGAGGAAGGGGGAAAAAATTCATTAATCCCATCCTAGTTTCCTTCTTACTGCTGATAAATTTCCTGACATAATTCACTAAGTGCTTCTGTGTTGCTTTGTCCTGAAACAGAATCTTCACATTTTATTCATGCAACAGCTGTAGCATTACTATCATCACTTTCAATAATGTTCTGCGAGAAAAGCTCTATTTTATTTACTGACCTACTTATCACAGCTCACACAAGCATGGCTGCTTCTACTGAGACCATCCCCATGGCCACTGACCCATTTGCCAGACAAGCCAGCCTTCGAAAATTTGAAATTTTTTCAGATCACATAAGTCACACATAAATCTCTTCCTTAATATTTCTCCTCTGCTGCACACCGCCACTAATAGTACCCCTCTCTTTCAAATCCCACCCACCTTCTTCTCTCATAGTTCTCTGGTGCAAGGTGGGTGTCCCGCTTAGCATCGCTTCGTGACTGAGGTCTGACACATCCTCTCACTGCATCCAGGGCGGACGCACTGCCAGTTCCATTTATGACACAAGCCGATACATTATTCATGCCTCTTAATTAGGTAGTGAAGCAGCAGCTTATACTGCTGAGACATTTAGTAGATCAGGTTCTTGGATGGAACTTTCAACATGACTTTGCCACGGTACACAAAAGCAAACTCAATAAGAAATGGCACTGTGACAGTGGATGTGGTATTTTTAACTACGAGCTTTGGTGTTATTGTGAATACTTTAAGAAAGGTGCAAACAAACACAAGGTACTCATAAAACATCAGAGCACACAGAGTAGAAGTCACATTGAAGATTTTTAATATTATACAGGACATTAAGCATAAACAAAACACCTGAAGATAACACGGTTATGTTTACTGACTGAATTGTTGCTCTTCATGGTGCTATGTCAGAAAAAAACACGAAATTTGTGGAAGAAGAAGAGTGGTAATAAATACAGTGAGATGAACAGCTCCTAATGAATAACTTCATGAAAATAGTTAAATCCGTTAAAGGAAACAGCATTATTGATCACGACCACTTGACTTGTTTTCACTGCTGTCAATGATGACAAAACCTGCTTTTTATACAGCTGATCCTAAAAGTCTTGGCAATGGCATTGAAATCATTAATCAAAACATATGGTCTTAATTGATATTAAAATGACTTAAATCAGTCTTAAAAATGCTGACAGATGGAAAGTAGAATTTTATAAATCATTTCTTTCTAAAAATGCATTTTGAAATCTCAAAAATCTCAAATAATTTACCAAAACCCTTTTCTTAAACTTGTCATTATAGGAAATACAAAGCTGCCAAGAAAACCCACCAAAAAATGCCAGGTATTTCTCAATTCCCAATGCAGAATAAGCATGATACTAATGTTGCTCATAGTCATGATAACATTGCACATATGGAAGACATTCTATTTACTGGTTTTTGCACATATTGTATTGCATGGTTATTAAACAGTTTAATTCTTTATGTGGTAATTTAAATGTTAAATTCTTTAATGATGAACCACTCACACTTATTAGCCTGTTAAACTTTTGCAATAATCAGTTCTGCAAATCTGTATTTTATCAATGTTTGTTATTCATAAACATATCCGATGAAAGGCTGAATGCTGGCTGCAAGTGTTGTATTTTCAGAGCCAACAAATCTGGGCTGCTTTCGGAGCAAAGCCTTTTTAGTTCCCTCTTGTCAGATGAAAAAAAAAATGGCAGTGTGTTGTACCTGTTGGCACTGGAGCTGTATGCCTCTGACATGGCTGTATGCAAAACCTTGTTTCCTTTTCCTTTTTTTTGGAGTGCAGATCAGTATGGTGACAGGCCCAATATCCACTGCAGATTCCTCTCTTTCTCCAGTCAAGTGCTGGGTCAAAAGGGATAAAACCACTTCCTTTCTCTTCTCTGATACGTGCTAATACGCAGTCTGTCAGAACTGAGGTGGCAAGGCCCTCAGGGAGGGTTTTGCACTGAACTATTTCTTGTCTGTAGAAAGATCAGGGAGGGTAATCTCTGTCTCTGCTATCCAGGACTGTGCTGCTGTGTAATTCAGTCTTTATCCTAAATCCGGGGAGAGAAAGACAGCAGAGAGAGGGAGATAGAGGGAGAATTATTTGAAAACCTCTAATGTACGAAACAGGGAAAAAAAAGAGTATTTGCAGAAGCGACATGATTGCAGAGGGGTTAGGGCATTGACAAGGGGACACTTTTTCCAGATAGCTAGATGGAAATACATATTCACAAAGACTCCTCATCCTCATACAAAGCAGTGCACACCCAATGTGATAATTTAAACAAGTTATTCTAACAGTCTTATCATTCTGAATTGCAGGCATTGAACGAGCCCTTCAAAGACAATAAACGCTGCAGACCACGGTCATATCACTATCATGGAGCCAGGTGAGTGTGTTGGTGTATTGAGTCTGTAGTGTTGGTTTTGAGATGAAGTAAAAACAGTGGGTGGCGAGTACATCAGTATCTGGTCTTATTTATTACAAATATATATAAGTATTTTTTTTATTTAAATTTTAAATAAATAATGAAGCCTGTCCAAGAGAAAATATGATAGTCGAGATCCACTCTGAAGCTTATTTATGTCTTATTATACAGTACTGGGTTAAACCCATTTAATTGCTCAACTCTTGTGGGAGTGAAAATTGAAAACCAAGGTTTAATTTCATAGGTCTCTATTTTCAAGGGATTTTTCAGCGTCTCTAAAGCCCTTGCACTATTACTTGTCATGTAAAAAGCAATTACAATCAGTGCGTGGATGAAATGTGTCATCAGAGAATCCATTAACAATGTCCTCAGACCTTAATATTTACAGTCACCACCCTACTTTCAGAGGCAACACTGAGTTTTATGAGTTGTGAAGGACAATTAGAAGGCATTGGTCTCATTGTCAGATCCGTTGTGCTAGGCAGTCTATTTGAGGCAATTATCATTTCACAAAGGTATTTATTACAGTACTATTGTATTACATCAAATTATACAAGTGTTCATGTTGTGTTCGGGTCTTGTATTTGACGCTACGAAAAAGCCGTGTAGCTCACACATCATTAACTAGTGCAATAAAAAAGGTCTTTAATGACTTGTGAAGGAAAAACAACATCAACCGTCAGTTTTCTCTTTTAAGGACACAATAAGCGATACAAATAAAACTCAGCGTACTCAGGCTAATAAAGTAGTTTATCAATATAAACAGGCCCGCCTACAGAAATAGCTGTGCCTCTGAAAAAAGTCCAGACATAAGGTCCTTCCCAGTTGTGCATTACTCATATCAGCCTACCTCTTGGCTGGCAATTAGGTGTGGGTGATATGACCTTAAAAAAGTATCAAGATATTTAAGGGCAATTTTGCAATAAAGATATTCTTGATGATTTATTAAGATACAGGGGAAAAAATATTCTATTGATTTCAAGGACATTAAATAAAAACAAAATATAGTTTTATAAGTTAGCATAAATTTAACAGTTTGCTTTCAAATATTCAATAAAGTATCAATAATAAAGAATTAAGTAAAATGATCTTATTTATTTTTCAAACAGAAACTAGCTTATAGCTACGATTAATTTGTTTCTCGGGTCATGTGGCCGGCCAGGAGAGGGGGTTTTCATTCATAACAGGCTACATTTTACTAGAGCAACAGTAAACTATATGTTTTTCTTGTTTTAATAAGTAATAGTAAAGATTTTGGTTCAAAATAAAATTTGTTTATATTTCATTTAGGATGAACATGATTATTGCTGGCCTCGATAGCCCCCACCTCCAGCGGCTGGCCTCTAGAAAGCTTTCCCCTTTTAACCCCCCGATGGGCAGCGCTGATTGTAAATACACTTATTCACATTCTTGCAGATGGTTGGATTAATAGATTGATCGGCTAAAACTCTCATGTTTGTAGCTTAGAGTGACGCTACAGACTGAAGTCAGTGAGCCTGGACTAGAATAAGTTCTGGAAACAGTTAGCCTGGCCGTAACCAAATATTAATCTGCCACCCAGCACCTTGAAAGCACACAAATTTGTCTCTGCTATTTCCAGTCTTTAAGCTCTAAGCTTATGAGCACAAAAAATAACACATTTTCAATATCGATGTAACTGAAAAAATTGTTACATACAAATGTTATCTCCCCACAATATCTAAATACTGTTTTAAAGCCTTTTCCCAAACAATTCTGTCAAAAAATATATATCCCTTTATTTAAATTTTTGTCCTAAAATACTATGCTTACACTAAAACTGGGTTTTCAAAGTCTCAAACGCTCCTCACACACAAAATAGAGACGCCTTTACTTCCGTAACACCTCCCTGCCATCAACTCCGTTGGAACCACAGTTCACATGATGCGATGGTGAATATAAACAAGACGTATATATTGCCATGTCATCAGTACCTTTACTGTATGCAACAACTTGAGAACCCCCTTTTTTAAAGCCTGTTCCTTGACATTTTAGGAAACTGGCACCATTAATAATATGTAGAATTGGCTTTTAGCAATTCATTTTTCATTTGCAATGTACCCATGTTTGTACTGACAACTATCACTGGATTATTTTAATAGAAGAACAAGTTAAAAACATAACAATTCTTAGACGAGTTCTTAGATATAAAGACAGTCTTTTTTACATCTGGATTTATGTACGTCTCTTTTTACACATAGGACATAGGAAATAATGATTTCCCTTGAAAGTGTACGTCACACTCAATCTAAAAATATGTGGATCGTGTCTGTGAGTTGAGATTTATGGCAGCTGTCTCAGAGGTTTTTAAAGTACCTTGGTACCATCCATGAGCACAGGTCTTGTGTCAAAGTCTCAGATAGCCAAGTGTTTCTCGTAATGGTGGCCCTTTAAAACAAAGCAAGGTCCTGTGACACCTTGTCACATTTATGTTTACAGGTTGTGACCAGTAAACTGTTAGAATTTCACAGTATCCCTTCTCCAGCAGTTGCATTGCATTGCTTTTTACAGGGTTCGTATGGTCATGGAAAACCTGGAAAAGTCATGGGATTTCACAAACTCATTTTCAAGGACTGGAAAAGTCATGGGATTAATAAAAATCACTAAGGTTTTGGAAAAGTCATGGAATTTTGTTGTATGTAAAAAAAAATTTTTAAAAAAATCAATCATGTTCGGTACAAAACCTACCACGTCCAATTCATACGTTTGAAAGCATGTGCCTTGATTCTTATGTGACAGTATTTTTTCTCCATTTAGAAATTAATTTCTAATCAAATGCATTAATGATGCACTGATGGTGTAATTGGTTCTGTTTTTCCTTATACTTGAAAGCCAGTGTCAGAGTGATTCACTAAAGTATATGAAGTGAATATAAATATAAGCAGTTATAAGAGATTTGAAAAGGTCGCCGATTAGTTTTATTACAATAATTTACCTTTGGAGTTAGGTATATTGTACAGTGCTGTTATTGCTATATGTTGTTAATGTTCTCCGAAATTTTGTTGTGGGTCTTACGGAAAAGTTTTGAAACTTTGTTCCTCAAAATTTGTGGGAATCCTGTTTTTTGGATTCCTTAAGAGATAAAATTATTCAGTAATTTGTTAAGGGGAAAAAACAACCTCATTATTTGTTTTCCTGTCTTTTTACGTATCTCCTGACCCCTCAAATATTTGGCAGGGTTCCCGACCCACAAGTCTGGAGCCACTGACCTAAATGTTGGTTACAAGCTCTGCTTAAACACACAAATGATCACGCAGCTCCTCAAACATCACAGACCATTTGTTACTAAACTGCGTCCTTCTTTCCTCTGATATGTCAGATACTCAACTGCCAGTGTGTATTTAATTACAAAGTGTGTTGCCTGCTGCGTAAATCATCAGTGAGACAGTACGAGTTGTAATGATCAATTCCCAAATTCACCAAACATTCACCAAGTCATTTCTGCTGTCTTTTAGTGTTATTCTAGCTTATATCCTTTTGCAGTCATTTGCTGAAATGGCTTAAAAAAATACTAATCACAAAAATTAATAGAATTCTGAAGCTGTCCAGTTGTGTGGAAGTTATTCAGATGTTCTGAATGCGAAGATAAAGCTCAGAACAAATGGTTTCAATTAATTTTTTTAAAACCATGCCAGCTGATCAGATGGTGCAGCTGCAGTTACAGCACTCGTACTGTATTTCTCCAGCACTACAGTGGAGCAGAATTAATTCTTTCTACAGTCACATGTGGTTTTGCCAAGAGCAATTCAAAATTATCAAGTGGATCCCGCAGAAAAACTCTGCTCTTTGAAATCCATGAACTTTTTGTGTTTCGACTGGAGTTTGGCCCTTTCACACTGCTTTTCCATAATTGAAGCACATAAATAATTGTACACACAGAAAGAGAGATTATAATGAATAATTCTGGTTCTGGTTCAGATGTGAAGCTGTTTCGTGTTGTCCCCGTTGCTGTTGTCATGTGAAAATGAATAAATTGATGTTTGGGGGAGCTACTAAGATGTATTGAATGTTGCAATGCAGCTAAGCTTTTCTTGTCTCTGTGTCTTTTCTGTCAGCCAGACGTTCTGCTGCCTCCCCTTACGAAACTTGACAACGAGCCAAGTTTGACGACTGACGGATTACAGGTAGCAGATAACACATGAATCTCAACTGAGCTCAACACTATCTGTTTCTCTTTCTTTCACTTTATCTTTTTGGGAAGGTGTCTTTTTGTTCTGTGAGCATTCGAATTGCATTACATTTCTGGAATCCAGGTCTTATCATCTGCTGCAAATATTGTGCTAGAAAGAGGTGCTAGAAATGTAATTACCTACATTAAAAAAAGTTCTTACTAATTGCAATTTTTATATTTACAGTTTATTTAGAATGTACAATGTCGTTCTATAAATATGAGGATCAGTGTCACCAAAACAGCTAATCACTGATGTCACTTTATGAAAGAATGTAATCTTTCTTTGTCAGGTTACACATTTAGTGTATTACAGCATTATTTCTCAGTCAGTTTGAATGTTATACTCCCATTGCCACATTAAGTCTCAAAATGTATCATCTCTGATCTAAAGTTCAAAGTCATTTTTGAAAGAATATTGCTTTGTGTTGAGAAGGTGAGAACAAAAATGACAAAAACAAAATTGTGAGCAAAGGGGAGAATTTGTATTGAGATGATGCAAATTAGCTCAAAGATGAGACACGAGGGTTTTTTTTTCATGAAGGTTCATTAGAGTTCATTAGTTCTCATGCAGTAATAATTTTTTTTTTGGGAAGGGATCCGTCTTATAAGCATAGTCTGTAATTTAGCCTCAAACTGTATTAGCTCAGCCTCTCATCTGGCTTTCTAAAATGCATCTAAAGCGGAACCTTGACTATAATCTGCTGTGTTAGGGGAAAGAGTCTGAAATGCGGTGTTTTGCCTCAAATAGTATTTTCATTTTGTTCTCATACATAATATCTCATAAGTCTTAAATAGAACTAATTTCACCTCTTGTCATTCAAGCAGTTCTAACTTAAAAGGTAAAGTGGTTGGGAAATGTCAAACATGCAAATCATTTTTATTACATTCACTTGAGGGCTGCTCAGCTACTTTATAGAGCCATGTATCTCAGAGTTGGAACTTTTTCACTAAAGAGTTTGACTTGTCACAGTAAGAAAAGCACAGGTGTAAATAATGAAAGTAATGATGGTGATGGTGGTTGACTGCCTCAGTTTCAAGGTCCTAATATTATGCATGCTGACTGTCACACTGTAATGGCTTTTTGGGGCACTTGAATTTAACAGCCATTGTCAATATGATTACGAACACCTGTGCTTTTCCTGCTTTTATGAGTCATAGTGTCTGCTGTAAGAAAGGCCCTTATGTTGAGGAACGTTAAGGAAGTTCTTTAAGTTTACTTCATTAAACCCTTTCATAACCTATTGGATCTCAACCTTAGGCTCATTTTCCAAAACCCAGTTTGTTTGTTGTTTTTTTTTTCTTTTGTTTTTCTTGTTGTGTTTGTAAAGCATGTAAATATTGTGCATGTTAAGCATTGATTCTTGTTGACATAAACAGGCAAAATAACTTAAATACGTCTTACATTTAAGGAGAGAAAAAACTAACTAACTAACACGGCACTTATTTTAACCCAAACAAAATTCTTTCCCCAAACTTAACTTTGTTTTTTTTTCTATGTCTGGCTCTATTGGGCTTGGACAAACAACGTATTTTGTCTTTAATTTGGAGGCCTTGGCAGATTACTTCTCTTTGTAAGATATTGGTTGCTTCTGCACGCCGCTGCTTCACTGGTGACTCCCCAGCTTTTTGTTCCAGACACTGATAATGAGTTTTTAGCTGTAATTTTAGCTATTGTCGGCTGTAATTTTAATTTCAAGCAATACATGGAATGCCAGTAAAACTGATAAGTTATGTTTTCGGAAATCCTCAATATTATGAAAATTAGTTCTTGTTTAAACTGATGATTACGTTTTTCAGAGCCGAATTTGTAGATCTTTATCCAGAATATTTTTAGCTTTGGGCAGTGTTGCTTTGTGTAAGGGTGGCTTCAGCTGATGGACATTTGTCACATAGACATGACACATTTGGGAAAAAAAGTTTATGAAGTTAAACTTTGGAGTAATGCAACTTCGAACTAGATTAGACAATGGTCGGCATTAATAGACAGTATTGAGTCCCCAGCTGTTTTTCCAGACAGCAGTTGATATCTTTACAACTAATTTGTCGTCCCTCGCTTTCTTTATGGCCTCCGTAGAGGTTGGGTTGAATCTTTGACAGGCATTGTAAAAATATGATGTGTTTCTTAGTTCCTAAACAATGGAGATACATGGTTTTCAAAAGGCAATGATTAACGGAGACATAACAGAGAAAACTAGAGTAAGCAGTCATTTTTTAATAAAATGTTTATTATTACCTTTTGTATTATTTTCTGTATACAAGAATGTGTAACAAAAGCCAAATAAGCAATCCATTTTAGTCTTTTAAAAATGGTAAGGCATGTCTGCTTGTATAACCATCAACTTCAGTTCCCCCAAAACACTTCAACAGCGTGCACTGACAGCTCCGAAAATCTTAATGTGCTCCTTAGTTATCTGATTTTGCAAATCACAACAGTACCACACTCACAGCATATGTTTTAGCAAAGGTGCAGCAAACGATTAACATCAAAATGGAGAAGACCTTGCATAACACATTTTGTTCTAAACATTCTGTAAAAAACCTCAGCCGACCACGATTTTAGTCTTTTTTTTTTCTTTTTTTCTTTTTTCAAATGCCAAAGAGAATGAACAAGACAAAAAATGAAAAAGCTCATAGACAAATTGAGTTAAGCACTGAAGCATATCAGACAGTGATACTGTAATGTCTGACCAGGGTAACGAAGCTTGTCAGGAGAGAGAGGAATTCACAAGGCAGTGGAAAATGGCAAACATTTCTCTCATCATAATAACAGAAGACTGTTGTTAGTACCGATACCATCAGCATGTTCTGAAACAGTCATTTCTTGATTTACTTTCTATCCTGTATTCCAGGAGCACTAGACCTGCCTTATCCTAACTCAACCAATCCCAAACTCTTGTTGTTGCTATTAGATCTTGCAGAGGCTCTTAAGGGTGCATTTGATCTTTGCACGGCTGCAGATGCTTACTAAGTTTTCTTACTTTCACAAACATAGTTGTTAAGTTCTGGCTCACCTTTGACCCTGACTCAGGAACATCTGCCTTCACAATATTTTTTAATACTTGAAAACTGAATTTATATGGCTGTGTTTGCCTGCAGCAATATATTACCCACTTACCTGCCCTTCTAATTGACTCCTTCCTCCTCCTGTTGTATACTGTATGTTTATTTAAAGTACCAATTATTGACCAAGCACAGAGATCAGCTGAATGCCACTCCTTTACAGCCCAATTAACTCTAGTTTAATGGAATGATATGACGCTAAACATCAACATAGAGGTGCTGACAAAATATCTGTTTATGTTTACTTCTAAAAATCAAGTGTATTCTCTGAGAAATGTCAATGTTTGAAGCTGAAATTGAATTATCAGTCTGAGCCTCAACGGTCCGACGGCCCCATGTAACAGATCATGATTTTTACATGAAAGCTCCTTCATTGCAATTATCTGCTATCCAGAACTGCACTCCTGGGTGGGTGAATCCTACCAGATGAGGAGAACTGTTGCTGCACATCAGGCCCACCAGCTACTTACTTAATTCAATATTTAGCACATTATAAATAGTTACTGCTGGGTGTCCATCCTGTCTAACTACCTCCCATCTGTCTCTTCTGTCTGACCCCCTAAGTGAGTTCACATCGGCTTCCCTTTGCCTGACACAGTTGGGTGGTGGATTCTTTGAGAGGATGATCCAGCAGTGTAACCCATTTAACTTCAACAGCGGCGTAAACACTATTTCACATTTTGAGAAATTGGTTAAATGTGTGTGTTTAGTTTCCACTTCCTCCCTATTTTTTTATCTCATACGGACTTGACATTAAAAGGGCTCAACAGGCATTTTTAGTTGCCTCTGCAGTATGCATTCTTGTTTGCATGTTTTCTTTGGCCAATCAGAATCAATTCACCAACCCAAATCTCCAAAATGGATGCATTCTAACCTCTTCTTTTATTCCTCTTTCTTTTAGTAACCCAAAAAGCAACAGGATCAAAGAAACGAATACGATGAGATTGCCTCCTCTCACTCTTGCTTCATATCACCGTGGCCTGAATCACTCCGACTACATTTCTAGCCAGGGATGGGAAGTGAGGAAGTC
Organism: Plectropomus leopardus; assembly: GCF_026936395.1. Lineage (NCBI taxonomy): Eukaryota > Metazoa > Chordata > Actinopteri > Perciformes > Serranidae > Plectropomus > Plectropomus leopardus. The sequence goes on from NC_142176.1 coordinate 16,720,847, forward strand.
TCCCACTGGTGCCCACTTCTCTGCATATTATGCTCTTGGTTGTCATCTCCCAATGCTGCTGCCTGGCTTTTCGGGTGAGTACCTGTTTACTTTGTTCCCATAGATTTCTGAACCCTTCTCAGTCTCCTCTTAGCTACCTTGGTCCTGATGCATTAACAATGTGTACACACAAAACCCATGTGTACGCCTTTTCCCATACATAAACTGGCATTTGCAAAGGAAGAATGTATGCACCTCACACTGACTTCTGAGCAGGCGTAGGCACAGTTTTAGTAGTGATCGCAGAGGAGAAGGTTGAATGTAAATAGAGAGATGGATAACATTGTTTTAAGCTCTTTTGCCAATTTCACTTATTATGTTATTAGTTTTGTAGGCTACACAGTATTGTGTAAAATATCAATCAAAGTCATATTTAAAAAGTTTAAAATTTGTTCAACTTTGAATTATTGACTAGCAATGAATTTCATTATTGTTTATTTAACTTTCCTGTCTCTGTTAATGATCATTTGATAGCACATTCTTTACAGTTATCCCCATGGGCAGGTCTAAAGAATGGTGAAGGGGCACATGGATAAATCTGCAAGCATATGTTTAAGGACGTTTCCTCATCCCTTTATGGCGAACTTTGGGAGTGGAAATGAGGCTTGTACCCATTCGCCCAGCGCCATATGATCTAGATTTATAAAACAAAATCAGGCGTACGCACAATTTTGTAAATGTGTGTCCTGCATTTCCATGCAGGTTTCTTATGAACAATTTGAACATGTTCTGTCTGTCCCTATATTGGTTTACCTCACTGGACAGTTGTGACACTGGGTAGGCCCTTATTTTGATCAGTTAAGTGTTGTCTTTCCCCAGGCTTTAGTTGGCTAGTGGCCTGTCGGCTTCCACAATTAAGGTTCACGCACCAGTGGTGCAGTGGAAGGCTTCTGCTCAGTCACATTTCCTAGAGCGGTTTCTGCAGGGAATGAAACAGCAGAGGTCAAATGTTTTCCCATCTGTTCTGCAGTGAGGGCTTCCTGTAGTGATTGGGGTCTCCCTTGTGAGTCATAATCTCCTCTTATTGGGCTCTTGAGCTCACTGAGGGGAGACTTCCCTTAAGGTGCTGTCTGTGAAGACAACCGTGTTGCTGATGCAAACTCAGGCAATGTAGATATCAGTCTACTCTAGTTGTTTGCTCATTTGAAGGGACGGCAGAAGCACTACACTTCACCCGTGCATGTAATTCGTGCCTGAGAACATCAAATATTTTTTTCAGGTCTTGACGGTTGCAGTTTGATTCTTATGTCCCTTTCTTGCTTTCGTATGCTTTGTGAAACATGCAGTGTCTCTGAGATGCTTGCAGCAGCTGTTAATTTGTCACAGCGATGGGTTTGGGGAAAGCTCCTGTTGAGACAAGGGACTTACTTATTGGCTATGTAAAAGGCATTTCAGGTGCTTATGAGCTGATGGGATTGGATCCTCCAGGCACACTCCAACACAAGGGTGGCTGCCTTAAATGCCCTCTTTTGTGGAGCAGTGAACATTTCTCCCTTTGTTTGTTTGTTTGTATGCCTGCGACCCTTCAGGAACATCCTTTTTCTGTGTGACCAGAGGTCACAACCACAGAGTTATGTTGGGGGAGTGCAAACTATTAGTTTGCTCCCTCTGGAGCCTGTTAGAGGTCAAAGCCTATTTTGTAGATAGACTGATGGTTATGAATAGTAACCCTAGTTCTAAGAGTAAAGTCAGAACCGTCTAACCTTGGCACCCTGCTGTTTGAGTTACTGAGTTTGTTCATGCCTTTTAAGAAAACCTAACCACTTGTGTAACCTGCAGCCTGTTTGGGTGGTGGGTGTGTTCTGATTGGCCAAGCAATAACATGGGTTTACCTGCAGAGCCTGTCAGAGAGCTGCAATGTCTACCATCTATAAATGTAATACAAACAAGTAATGAAACATTCAACATAAATCATAATTCTAAATAATTAAAGCGTGGGAGCCAAGAAAATAAATGAAAATGTCATTAGCATTTACCTAATATCACTAATGTATTCTGAGTCCTCTGAGAAATTAAAAAGGTAATCTGAACTGTGCATCTTAAGTACCCAAACAGAAGAGAGTAAATCAGGTAACTGAATATTGTTAGCAGGCAATTGTAGTATAATGGCTTAGTGTTGTTGCGAAAACTCTCCTGTGTTTTTTAATTTTACAGGCAATCAAATAACTTGTAAATACAAATACATTTATAGAAAATGTAGCCATTAACTGAACCAGTAAGATTACATTACAGTACCTTCCAGTGAAATACATACTGCAACTGTTAATAAGTACAATACAATCAGTTAAATGATCTGAAAATATAGATCCTCTGCCTCTATGGGGTAGATGTTTCCTGTAGCTTTATAAACTTATGAAGCCAACAAAAATAATCTGTGCAAAGTAGCTCTCTTAGTGCAGTACATTTGCACTTTCTTAGAGATAATCAAATGTGCAACTATTGAGTGGCTGTAAAAACGGCTGTCTCCTGAAGCCACACTGATATGACCAAACGGGAAACCAGGTGAACCGCTAACACTGTACAATCCTGTACCAACAAATCCCAAACTGTGTAGCCTGCTTTAAAAAAAAATAAAATAATAATAATATATTTTTTTTTCCTGTCAGTTAACATTTCCATGCATGCACACATTAACGTTCTCCTTTTGTCTGAGGGGGGAAAGACTAACGAAACATAATGAGCATTATCTCATTTTACACAACATCATCATACTTAGGAAAATAAAAACAATTTCTGCCTTTGTCTGAAAAATCTGATTAGATGTTTTTTTACATTCTAAATGAGAAGCATGTTCTTTAAAATCCACTTTCGAATAATGAGAAAACACCACATTTTCTTTTCTTTTTTTTTTTTCTTCAGAGATGTGAAAGCTGGTTCAGTGATGGCACCAAGCATTCTTTGGGGGACGAGCAGGATGCAGCACTGCACTCACTTCCAGTTCTACCATACCACACAGTAAGCCATTCTCAACAGGTTTCCACGAGGTTCTACATGTCCAGTGATGGAACAGCAGTAGAACTTGCTGTTGAACATACTGTACGTAACAGTATTAAAGTCAGTGATGATCAGGCCACACTCGTGTATTATCTCCTTTGAGTCTGCATTGCCCAGAGCTGGAGTGTGAGGGCGACCATCACCAGGGGTAGGGAGGGTCCTCGGGAAAGCGACTTGCCCGCCGCTGCAGCTGCTGCGCGTTCATCACTTCTGTCGGCTCCAATCACAGGAGCTTCTGTTCCAACAAAAACAAACTCTGTTGTGCAGCCGTCAGAGCAGCCACTGCCACTGCCAGAGCTACTGCCCTCGTCACCTGCAGCAACAAAAACACGCAAATTCAAATTTACATAAAAATAAATCCTCACAGGCAGCCAATAGGTTGACTAGAAGCAAAACAACAGCTTAAAAATGTGATAGCAAACCATGTCCTTCAAAATAATATAAATAAAAACATGATGGTGACTAATGAAGCATGTTGTCCAAAATAGATCAAAAAAGTCACAGTCTGTCATGTCCTTCAAAATATCATAAATGAGTAATAATATAGTATATCCTTCAAAATAGCATAAAAATCTCACGGCATATTATGTCGTTCCTCGCAAAAATAGCGCTAAAAAAAGTCAAAACATACTATGTCTTCCTTAACATGTCAAAAATAACATAAAAATGTCACAGTATATTATGTTGTCCAAAAGAGCATGAAGTCAGAATATAGTCTGTCATCCAAAATATGTCCAAAATGCCATGAAAAAGTCATATTATAGTATGTTGTCCAAAGTATGTCCCGGATAGCATAAAAATGTCATGGTATAGTATGTCATACAAAATTGCATTACAAAACTCATAGTACTTTACCTTATGTTGTCCAAAAGAGAATAAAAAATATATATTAGAGTTTGTCATCAAAAATAGAATAAAAAAATTCATAGGTTAGCATGTATTCCAAAATAGCACAACAACCACGTGGTATAGTATGGTTCCCAAAAATTCACTAAAAATTCATAGTACAGTATGCCATCTAAAATATGTCCAAAATAGCATAAAAATGTAATATAAAGTATATTAAGTTGTTAAAAATAGCACAAAAAATTCATAGTATAATATGTTGTATAAAATAGCACAAAGAAGTCAAAACATACTATGTCATCCAGAATAGCACAAAAATAGGCATACTATAGTATGTCGTCCAAAATAGCACATATGACGTCTAAAATAGCATGAAAAAGTCATAGTATAATATGTTGTCCAAAGTATGTCCCAAATAGCATAAAAATGTCATGGTATAGTATGTCATACAAAATTGCATTACAGTACTCATAATACTTTACCTTATGTTGTCCATAAGAAAATAAAAAAATCATTGTCATCAAAAATAGAATTTAAAAATTCATAGGTTAGTATGTCTTCCAAAATAGCACAAAAATGTAGTGGTATGGTATGTCCAAAATAGCATTAAAAAGTCATATGTCATCCAAAATACATCAAAATGGCATAAATAGTCACACTAGAACATGACATCCAAAACCACATAAAAATATGACACTATAGTATGATGTCAAAAATAGCATAACAGTCATACTATAGAATGTCATTATAGTTGTCATCAAAAATAGCATTAAAAAGTCATAGAATAGTATGTTGTCCAAAATACAACCAAAATGGCATAAAAAACTCATACTATAGCATGTCATCCGAAACAGCGTTAAAAAATCATTGAATAGGAGGTTGTCCAAAACAGCATAAAAAAGTCATTGTACAGTATGTTCAAAACAACATGAAAAGTCACAGTATAGAATATTATCCAAAACAGTATGAAAATATCATAGGATAGTATGATATCCAAAATAGCATGAAAAAGTCATTATAGTATGTCGCCCAAAATATGTCCAAAGTGGCATGCTATGGTATGTATGCTTCAAAAAATCATAGTATAGTATTTCGTCCGAAATACCATAAAAACTTCATAGTATAGTATGTCGTCGAAAACAAGTCCAAAATAGCATAAAAAGTCATAGTATAGTTATCATCCAAAACAGTTTAAAAATGTCAAAATACAGTATGTCTTTCAAAATATTTTAAAAATAGCATAAACATCATACTATAATATGTTGTCCAAAACAGCATAAAAAAGTCAAAATATAGTATGTCATACAAATTGCATCACAAAAGTCATAGAACTTTCCCTTATGTAGTCCAAAATAGATTTAAAAAATCTTTATAGTTTGTCATCAAAAATAGCATTTCATAGGTTAGTATGTCTTTCAAAAATAGCACAAAAAAGTCATGGTATAGTATGGAGTCTACAATAGCATGTTAAAAAATATTGCAGAAAACCGCATATTATAGTTTGGCCAAAAATGTAAATTTAGCATGTCAAAAAAATGGCCAAAAAAACACACAGTATAGTATTGTAAAATCTGTCAAATTTTGACATGTTCCAAAAAGACTGAAAACGTCATATAAGGGCTTGTAGAGTTGCACCATAGCATACAATGTCAAACACAGGGCCAAAAGCGCGATAACTTAGCATGTAATTCTATACTTCATACTATAGTTAAGTGAAAAATGTCAAATTTTGACATATTCCCAAAAATAGCTGAAAACAACATATTATAGTTTGTAGAGTCAAGTCATACCATACAATGTGGAAAAAAGAAGCTAAAAAAACATAATTTGGCATGTCCAAAAAATCGCATACTATAGTATGCCGAAAGATGTCAAATTTTGACATTTTCCAAAATAGCTGAAAACCATATATTATGCCTTGTAGAGTTGCACCATAGCATATGATGCCTGAAAAAAGACCAAAAACGTCATCATTTAGCATGTGGAAAAAATGCCCAAAAAAAGCATAGTATAGTATGACAAAAAATGTCAAAATTTGACATGTCCCAAAAACAGCTGGAGACTGCCTAAAGTAACCTGCCAAGACAAGCCATAGCTTAGAAATTTGCAAAAAGGGCCAAAAAACACCATAATAATGCATGTGAAAAAATGATCAAAAAGGCAAGGCTGTAGTATGGCAAAAATGTCAAAATATGACATGTCCCGAAAACAGCTGAAAACACCTCAAAACAGCATAAAATAGCGTGCAAAGACACACCATGGCTTAGAATTTTGCAAAAACGGCCAAAAACACCATAATAATGCATGTCCAAAAAATGACCAAAGAGGCAAGGCTATAGTATGGCAAAATTGTCAAAATATGACAGGTCCCACAAATACCTGAAAACACCTCAAAACAGCATAAAGTACTGTGCCAAGACACACCACAGCTTAGAATTTTGCAAAAGCGGCCAACAAAACCATCATAATGCATGTTGAGAAAGTGGCCAAAACAGCAAGGCTGTAGTATTGCAAAATTGTCAAAATATGACATATCATAAACATAGCTGAAAACACCTCAAAACAGCACAAAATACCATGCCAAGACACACCATTGTTTAGAATTATGCAAAAACATCCAAAAATATACAATAATTCATGTTGAAAAAATGACCTAAAAGGCAAGGCTATAGTATGGCAAAAATGTCAAATTATGCCATGTCATTAAACAGCTGAAAACACTTCAAAACAGCATAAAATAGCATGCAAAGACACACCATAGCTTAGAATTTTGCAAAAATGATCAAAAACACCATAAAACTTTATGTTGAAAAAATGACCAAAACAGCAAGGCATCATAATAATGCATATCCAAAAAATGACCAGAGGCAAGGCTATAGTATGGCAAAAATGTCAAAATATGACATGTCCCAAAAACATCTGACAACACCTCAAAACAGCATAAAATAGCATGCCAAGACATGCTATAGCTTAGAATTATACAAAAACGGCCAAGAACACCATAATAATGCATGTCCAAAAAATGACCAAAGAGGCAAGGCTATAGTATGGAAAAAATGTCAAAATATGCCATGTCATGAAAACAGCTGAAAACACATCAAAACATCATAAAATACTGTACAAAGACACACCATAGCTTATAATTTTGCAAAAAAAGGGCCAAAAATGCCATAATAATGCATGTCCAAAAAATGACCAAAAAGAGCAAGGCTATAGTATGGCAAAAATGTCAAAATATGCCATGTCCCAAAAACAGCTGAAAACACTCCAAAACAGCATAAAATAGCAGCCCAAGACATGGCATAGCATAGACTGCTGCAAAAATGGCCAAAAACCCATAAAAATTCATGTTGAAAAAAAGACCAAAACGGCAAGGCTATAGTATGGCAAAAATGTCAAAATATGCCATGTCATGAAAACAGCTGAAAACACATCAAAACATCATAAAATACTGTACAAAGACACACCATAGCTTAGAATTTTGCAAAAAAAGGCCCAAAACACCATAATAATGCATGTCCAAAAATGACCAAAGAGGCAAGGCTATAGTATGGCAAAAGTGTCAAAAATGTCATGTCATAAAAACATCTCAAAACAGCATAAAATAGGATAAAATAGCATACCAAGACACACCATAGCATAGACTGCTGCAAAAATGGCCAAAAACACCATAAAACTTCATGTTGAAAAAATGGCTAAAACGGCAAGGCTATAGTATGGCAAAATTGTCAAAATGTGCCATGTCATGAAAACAGCTGAAAACACCTCAAAACAGCATAAAATAGCGCGCAAAGACACACCATAGCTTAGAATTTTGCAAAAATGATCAAAAACACCATAAAACTTCATGTTGAAAAAATGACAAAAAAGGCAAGGCTATAGTATGGCAAAAATGTCAAAATATGCCATGTCATGAAAATAGCTGAAAACACCTCAAAATAGCATAAAATAGCATGCAAAGACACAACATAGCTTAGAATTTTGTAAAAATGATCAAAACCACCATAATAATGCATGTTCAAAAAATGACCAAAACAGCAAGGCTATAGTATGGCAAAATTGTCAAAATATGACATCTCCCAAAAACAACTGAAAACACCTCAAAACAGCATAAAATAGCGTGCAAAGACACACCATAGCTTAGAATTTTGTAAAAATGATCAAAAACACCATAATAATGCATGTTCAAAAAATGACCAAAACGGTAAGGCTATAGTATGGCAAAAGTGTCAAAATATGCCATGTCCCAAAAACAGCTGAAAACACTTCAAAACAACATAAAATAGCAGCCCAAGACATGGCATAGCATAGACTGCTGCAAAAATGGCCAAAAACCCATAAAAATTCATGTTGAAAAAATGGCCAAAACGGCAAGGCTATAGTATGGCAAAAATGTCAAAATATGCCATGTCCCAAAAACAGCTGGAAACACTTCCGAACAGCATAAAATAGTGTGCAAAGACACACCATAGCTTAGAACTTTGCAAAACTGATCAAAAACACCATAATAATGTATGTCCAAAAAATGGCCAAAACGGCAAGGCTATAGTATGGCAAAAATGTCAAAATATGCCATGTCATGAAAATAGCTGAAAACACCTCAAAATAGCATAAAATAGCATGCAAAGACACACCATAGCTTAGAATTTTGTAAAAATGATCAAAAACACCATAATAATGCATGTCCAAAAAATGACCAAAATGGTAAGGCTATAGTATGGCAAAAGTGTCAAAATATGCCATGTCCCAAAAACAGCTGAAAACACTTCAAAACAACATAAAATAGCAGCCCAAGACATGGCATAGCATAGACTGCTGCAAAATGGCCAAAAACACCATAAAACTTCATGTTGAAAAAATGACAAAAAAGGCAAGGCTATAGTATGGCAAAATTGTCAAAATATGCCATGTCATGAAAACAGGTGAAAACAACTGAAAACAGCATGAAATAGCATGCAAAGACACACCATAGCTTAGAATTTTGCAAAAATGATCAAAAACACCATAAAACTTCATGTTGAAAAAATGGCTAAAACGGCAAGGCTATAGTATGGCAAAAATGTCAAAATATGAAATCTCCCAAAAACAACTGAAAACACCTAAAAACAGCATAAGATAACGTACAAATACATGCTATAGCATAGACTGCTGCAAAAATGGCCAAAAACACCATAAAACTTCATGTTGAAAAAATGGCTGAAACGGCAAGGCTATAGTATGGCAAAATTGTCAAAATATGCCATGTCATGAAAACAGCTGAAAACACCTCAAAACAGCATAAAATAGTGTGCAAAGACACATCATAGCTGAGAATTTTGCAAAAAAAGGGCTAAAAACACCATAATAATGCATGTCCAAAAAATGACCAAAGAGGCAAGGCTATAGTATGGCAAAAATGTCAAAATATGCCATGTCCCAAAAACAACTGAAAACACCTAAAAAAAGCATAAATTAGCGTGAAAAGACATGCTATAGCTTAGAATTTTGCAAAAAAAGGGCTAAAAACACCATAATAATGCATGTCCAAAAAATGACTAAAGAGGCAAGGCTATAGTATGGCAAAAATGTCAAAATATGCCATGTCCCAAAAACAGCTGAAAACACTTCAAAACAGCATAAAATAGCGTGCAAAGACACACCATAGCTGAGAATTTTCCAAAAACGGCCAAAAACACCATAAAACTTCATGTTGAAAAAATGACAAAAAAGGCAAGGCTATAGTATGGCCAAATTGTCAAAATATGCCATGTCATGAAAACAGCTGAAAACAACTGAAAACAGCATGAAATAGCGTGCAAAGACACACCATAGCTTAGAATTTTGCAAAAATGATCAAAAACACCATAAAACTTCATGTTGAAAAAATGGCCAAAACAGCAAGGCTATAGTATGGCAAAAATGTCAAAATATGAAATCTCCCAAAAACAACTGAAAACACCTAAAAACAGCATAAGATAACGTACAAATACATGCTATAGTATAGACTGCTGCAAAAATGGCCAAAAACACCATAAAACCTCATGTTGAAAAAATGGCTAAAACGGCAAGGCTATAGTATGGCAAAATTGTCAAAATATGCCCTGTCATGAAAACAGCTGAAAACACCTCAAAACAGCATAAAATAGTGTGCAAAGACACACCATAGCTTATAATTTTGCAAAAAAGGGCCAAAACGCCATAATAATGCATGTCCTAAAATGACCAAAAAGAGAAAGGCTATAGTATGGCAAAAATGTAAAAATATGCCATGTCCCAAAAACAGCTGAAAACACTTCAAAACAGCATAAAATAGCAGCCCAAGACATGGAATAGCATAGACTGCTGCAAAATGGCCAAAACCCATAAAACTTCATGTTGAAAAAATGGCCAAAACGGCAAGGCTATAGTATGGCAAAAATGTCAAAATATGCCATGTCATGAAAACAGCTGAAAACACCTCAAAACAGCATAAAATAGTGTGCAAAGACACATCATAGCTGAGAATTTTGCAAAAAAAGGGCTAAAAACACCATAATAATGCATGTCCAAAAAATGACCAAAGAGGCAAGGCTATAGTATGGCAAAAATGTCAAAATATGCCATGTCCCAAAAACAGCTGAAAACACTTCAAAACAGCATAAAATAGCGTGCAAAGACACACCATAGCTGAGAATTTTACAAAAACGGCCAAAACACCATAATAATGCATGTCCAAAAAATGACCAAAGAGGCAAGGCTATAGTATGGCAAAAATGTCAAAATATGCCATGTCCCAAAAACAGCTGAAAACACTTCAAAACAGCATAAAATAGTGTGCAAAGACACACCATAGCTTAGAACTTTGCAAAAACAGCCAAAAACACCATAATAATGCATGTCCAAAAAATGACCAAAGAGGCAAGGCTATAGTATGGCAAAGGTGTCAAAAATGTCATGTCATAAAACATCTCAAAACAGCATAAAATAGCATAAAATAGCATGCCAAGACACACCATAGCATAGACTGCTGCAAAAATGGCCAAAACTCCATAAGACCTCATGTCGAAAAAATGGCTAAAACGGCAAGGCTATAGTATGGCAAAATTGTCAAAATATGCCCTGTCATGAAAACAGCTGAAAACACCTCAAAACAGCATAAAATAGTGTGCAAAGACACACCATAGCTTATAATTTTGCAAAAAAGGGCCAAAACACCATAATAATGCATGTCCTAAAATGACCAAAAGAGCAAGGCTATAGTATGGCAAAATGTCAAAATATGCCATGTCCCAAAAACAGCTGAAAACACTTCAAAACAGCATAAAATAGCAGCCCAAGACATGGCATAGCATAGACTGCTGCAAAAATGGCCAAAAACCCATAAAAATTCATGTTGAAAAAATGGCCAAAACGGCAAGGCTATAGTATGGCAAAAATGTCAAAATATGCCATGTCCCAAAAACAGCTGGAAACACTTCCGAACAGCATAAAATAGTGTGCAAAGACACACCATAGCTTAGAACTTTGCAAAACTGATCAAAAACACCATAATAATGTATGTCCAAAAAATGGCCAAAACGGCAAGGCTATAGTATGGCAAAAATGTCAAAATATGCCATGTCATGAAAATAGCTGAAAACACCTCAAAATAGCATAAAATAGCATGCAAAGACACACCATAGCTTAGAATTTTGTAAAAATGATCAAAAACACCATAATAATGCATGTTCAAAAAATGACCAAAATGGTAAGGCTATAGTATGGCAAAAGTGTCAAAATATGCCATGTCCCAAAAACAGCTGAAAACACTTCAAAACAACATAAAATAGCAGCCCAAGACATGGCATAGCATAGACTGCTGCAAAAAGGGCCAAAAACACCATAAAACTTCATGTTGAAAAAATGACAAAAAAGGCAAGGCTATAGTATAGCAAAATTGTCAAAATATGCCATGTCATGAAAACAGGTGAAAACAACTGAAAACAGCATGAAATAGCATGCAAAGACACACCATAGCTTAGAATTTTGCAAAATGATCAAAAACACCATAAAACTTCATGTTGAAAAAATGGCTAAAACGGCAAGGCTATAGTATGGCAAAAATGTCAAAATATGAAATCTCCCAAAAACAACTGAAAACACCTAAAAACAGCATAAGATAACGTACAAATACATGCTATAGCATAGACTGCTGCAAAAATGGCCAAAAACACCATAAAACTTCATGTTGAAAAAATGGCTGAAACGGCAAGGCTATAGTATGGCAAAATTGTCAAAATATGCCATGTCATGAAAACAGCTGAAAACACCTCAAAACAGCATAAAATAGTGTGCAAAGACACATCATAGCTGAGAATTTTGCAAAAAAAGGGCTAAAAACACCATAATAATGCATGTCCAAAAAATGACCAAAGAGGCAAGGCTATAGTATGGCAAAAATGTCAAAATATGCCATGTCCCAAAAACAACTGAAAACACCTCAAAAAAGCATAAATTAGCGTGAAAAGACATGCTATAGCTTAGAATTTTGCAAAAAAGGGCTAAAAACACCATAATAATGCATGTCCAAAAATGACTAAAGAGGCAAGGCTATAGTATGGCAAAATGTCAAAATATGCCATGTCCCAAAAACAGCTGAAAACACTTCAAAACAGCATAAAATAGCGTGCAAAGACACACCATAGCTTAGAATTTTGCAAAATGATCAAAAACACCATAAAATGTATGTTGAAAAATGGCCAAAAGTAAGGCTATAGTATGGCAAAATGTCAAAATATGCCAAAATGTCAAACAACATGAAAACAGCATAAAATAGCATGCAAAGACACACCATAGCTTAGAATTTTGCAAAATGATCAAAAACACCATAATAATGTCATGTTGAAAAAATGGCCAAAACAAGGCTATAGTATGGCAAAATGTCAAAATATGCCATGTCCCAAAAACAGCTGAAAACACCTTCAAAACAAGCATAAAATAGCATGCAAAGACCATAGCTAGAACTGCTGCAAAATGGATCAAAAACACCATAAAATAATGTTGAAAAAATGACAAAAAAGGCTATAGTATGGCAAAATTGTCAAAATATGCCATGTCATGAAAACAGCTGAAAACACCTCAAAATAGCATAAAATAGCATGCAAAGACACACCATAGCTTAGAATTTTGCAAAATGATCAAAACACCATAATAACTTGCATGTTGAAAAATGACCAAAAGGCAAGGCTATAGTATGGCAAAATGTCAAAATATGCCATGTCCCAAAAACAACTGAAAACACCTTCAAAAAAAACATAAAATAGCAAAGACATGCATAGCATAGACTGCTGCAAAATGGCCAAAAACACCATAAAACTTCATGTTGAAAAATGGCTAAAAAAGGCTATAGTATGGCAAAATGTCAAAATATGCCATGTCATGAAAACAGCTGAAAACACCTCAAAACAGCATAAAATAACGTGCAAAGACACATCATAGCTTAGAATTTTGCAAAAATGATCAAAACACCATAATAACTTCATGTTGAAAAATGGCTGAAACGGCAAAGCTATAGTATGGCAAAAATGTCAATATATGAAATCTACCAAAAACAACTGAAAGCACCTAAAAACAGCATAAAATAAGCCAAGACACATGCATAGCTAGACTGCTGCAAAATGGCTAAAAACACCATAAAATGTCATGTTGAAAAAATGACCAAAGAGGCAAGGCTATAGTATGGCAAAATGTCAAAATATGCCATGTCATAAAACAGCTGAAAACACTTCAAAACAGCATAAAATAGCATGCAAAGACACACCATAGCTGAGAATTTTGCAAAAAACAAAACACCATAAAACATGTTGAAAAATGACCAAAAGGCAAGGCTATAGTATGGCAAAATGTCAAAAAATGCCATGTCATAAAACAGCTGAAAACAACTGAAAATAGCATAAAATAGCATGCAAAGACACACCATAGCTGAGAATTTTCCAAAATGGCCAAAAACACCATAAAACCTTCATGTTGAAAAAATGGCTAAAACAAGGCTATAGTATGGCAAAATGTCAAAATATGCCATGTCAAAAACAGCTGAAAACACTGAAAACAGCATAAAATAGCTGCAAAGACACACCATAGCTGAATTTTCCAAAAACATAAAACTTCATGTTGAAAAATGACAACACAACATATATATACTGAAAACAGCATGAAATACATCTAAAACAGCATAAGATAACGTACAAATACATGCTATAGTATAGACTGCTGCAAAAATGGCCAAAAACACCATAAAACCTCATGTTGAAAAAATGGCTAAAACGGCAAGGCTATAGTATGGCAAAAATGTCAAAATATGCCCTGTCATGAAAACAGCTGAAAACACCTCAAAACAGCATAAAATAGTGTGCAAAGACACACCATAGCTTATAATTTTGCAAAAAAGGGCCAAAACGCCATAATAATGCATGTCCTAAAATGACCAAAAAGAGCAAGGCTATAGTATGGCAAAATGTCAAAATATGCCATGTCCCAAAAACAGCTGAAAACACTTCAAAACAGCATAAAATAGCAGCCCAAGACATGGCATAGCATAGACTGCTGCAAAATGGCCAAAAACCCATAAAAATTCATGTTGAAAAATGGCCAAAACGGCAAGGCTATAGTATGGCAAAATGTCAAAATATGCCATGTCATGAAAACAGCTGAAAACACCTCAAAACAGCATAAAATAGTGTGCAAAGACACATCATAGCTGAGAATTTTGCAAAAAAAGGGCTAAAAACACCATAATAATGCATGTCCAAAAAATGACCAAAGAGGCAAGGCTATAGTATGGCAAAATGTCAAAATATGCCATGTCCCAAAAACAGCTGAAAACACTTCAAAACAGCATAAAATAGCGTGCAAAGACACACCATAGCTGAGAATTTTCCAAAACGGCCAAAAACACCATAATAATGCATGTCCAAAAAATGACCAAAGAGGCAAGGCTATAGTATGGCAAAATGTCAAAATATGCCATGTCCCAAAAACAGCTGAAAACACTTCAAAACAGCATAAAATAGTGTGCAAAGACACACCATAGCTTAGAACTTTGCAAAAACAGCCAAAAACACCATAATAATGCATGTCCAAAAAATGACCAAAGAGGCAAGGCTATAGTATGGCAAAGGTGTCAAAAATGTCATGTCATAAAAACATCTCAAAACAGCATAAAATAGCATAAAATAGCATGCCAAGACACACCATAGCATAGACTGCTGCAAAAATGGCCAAAAACACCATAAAACTTCATGTTGAAAAAATGGCTAAAACGGCAAGGCTATAGTATGGCAAAATTGTCAAAATATGCCCTGTCATGAAAACAGCTGAAAACACCTCAAAACAGCATAAAATAGTGTGCAAAGACACACCATAGCTTATAATTTTGCAAAAAAAGGGCCAAAAACGCCATAATAATGCATGTCCTAAAATGACCAAAAGAGCAAGGCTATAGTATGGCAAAATGTCAAAATATGCCATGTCCCAAAACAGCTGAAAACACTTCAAAACAGCATAAAATAGCAGACCAAGACATGGTATAGCATAGACTGCTGCAAAAATGGCCAAAACCCATAAAATTCATGTTGAAAAAATGGCCAAAACGGCAAGGCTATAGTATGGCAAAAATGTCAAAATATGCCATGTCCCAAAAACAGCTGGAAACACTTCCGAACAGCATAAAATAGTGTGCAAAGACACACCATAGCTTAGAACTTTGCAAAACTGATCAAAAACACCATAATAATGTATGTCCAAAAAATGGCCAAAACGGCAAGGCTATAGTATGGCAAAAATGTCAAAATATGCCATGTCATGAAAATAGCTGAAAACACCTCAAAATAGCATAAAATAGCATGCAAAGACACACCATAGCTTAGAATTTTGTAAAAATGATCAAAAACACCATAATAATGCATGTCCAAAAAATGACCAAAATGGTAAGGCTATAGTATGGCAAAAGTGTCAAAATATGCCATGTCCCAAAAACAGCTGAAAACACTTCAAAACAACATAAAATAGCAGCCCAAGACATGGCATAGCATAGACTGCTGCAAAATGGCCAAAAACACCATAAAACTTCATGTTGAAAAAATGACAAAAAAGGCAAGGCTATAGTATGGCAAAATTGTCAAAATATGCCATGTCATGAAAACAGGTGAAAACAACTGAAAACAGCATGAAATAGCATGCAAAGACACACCATAGCTTAGAATTTTGCAAAAATGATCAAAAACACCATAAAACTTCATGTTGAAAAATGGCTAAAACGGCAAGGCTATAGTATGGCAAAAATGTCAAAATATGAAATCTCCCAAAAACAACTGAAAACACCTAAAAACAGCATAAGATAACGTACAAATACATGCTATAGCATAGACTGCTGCAAAAATGGCCAAAAACACCATAAAACTTCATGTTGAAAAAATGGCTGAAAGCAACAAGGCTATAGTATGGCAAAATTGTCAAAATATGCCATGTCATGAAAACAGCTGAAAACACCTCAAAACAGCATAAAATAGTGTGCAAAGACACATCATAGCTGAGAATTTTGCAAAAAAAGGGCTAAAAACACCATAATAATGCATGTCCAAAAAATGACCAAAGAGGCAAGGCTATAGTATGGCAAAAATGTCAAAATATGCCATGTCCCAAAAACAACTGAAAACACCTAAAAAAAGCATAAATTAGCGTGAAAAGACATGCTATAGCTTAGAATTTTGCAAAAAAAGGGCTAAAAACACCATAATAATGCATGTCCAAAAAATGACTAAAGAGGCAAGGCTATAGTATGGCAAAAATGTCAAAATATGCCATGTCCCAAAAACAGCTGAAAACACTTCAAAACAGCATAAAATAGCGTGCAAAGACACACCATAGCTGAGAATTTTCCAAAAACGGCCAAAAACACCATAAAACTTCATGTTGAAAAAATGACAAAAAAGGCAAGGCTATAGTATGGCCAAATTGTCAAAATATGCCATGTCATGAAAACAGCTGAAAACAACTGAAAACAGCATGAAATAGCGTGCAAAGACACACCATAGCTTAGAATTTTGCAAAAATGATCAAAAACACCATAAAACTTCATGTTGAAAAAATGGCCAAAACAGCAAGGCTATAGTATGGCAAAAATGTCAAAATATGAAATCTCCCAAAACAACTGAAAACACCTAAAAACAGCATAAGATAACGTACAAATACATGCTATAGTATAGACTGCTGCAAAAATGGCCAAAAACACCATAAAACCTCATGTTGAAAAAATGGCTAAAACGGCAAGGCTATAGTATGGCAAAATTGTCAAAATATGCCCTGTCATGAAAACAGCTGAAAACACCTCAAAACAGCATAAAATAGTGTGCAAAGACACACCATAGCTTATAATTTTGCAAAAAAAGGGCCAAAAACGCCATAATAATGCATGTCCTAAAAATGACCAAAAAGAGCAAGGCTATAGTATGGCAAAAATGTCAAAATATGCCATGTCCCAAAAACAGCTGAAAACACTTCAAAACAGCATAAAATAGCAGCCCAAGACATGGCATAGCATAGACTGCTGCAAAAATGGCCAAAAACCCATAAAAATTCATGTTGAAAAAATGGCCAAAACGGCAAGGCTATAGTATGGCAAAAATGTCAAAATATGCCATGTCATGAAAACAGCTGAAAACACCTCAAAACAGCATAAAATAGTGTGCAAAGACACATCATAGCTGAGAATTTTGCAAAAAAAGGGCTAAAAACACCATAATAATGCATGTCCAAAAAATGACCAAAGAGGCAAGGCTATAGTATGGCAAAAATGTCAAAATATGCCATGTCCCAAAAACAGCTGAAAACACTTCAAAACAGCATAAAATAGCGTGCAAAGACACACCATAGCTGAGAATTTTCCAAAAACGGCCAAAAACACCATAATAATGCATGTCCAAAAAATGACCAAAGAGGCAAGGCTATAGTATGGCAAAAATGTCAAAATATGCCATGTCCCAAAAACAGCTGAAAACACTTCAAAACAGCATAAAATAGTGTGCAAAGACACACCATAGCTTAGAACTTTGCAAAAACAGCCAAAAACACCATAATAATGCATGTCCAAAAAATGACCAAAGAGGCAAGGCTATAGTATGGCAAAGGTGTCAAAAATGTCATGTCATAAAAACATCTCAAAACAGCATAAAATAGCATAAAATAGCATGCCAAGACACACCATAGCATAGACTGCTGCAAAAATGGCCAAAAACACCATAAAACTTCATGTTGAAAAAATGGCTAAAACGGCAAGGCTATAGTATGGCAAAATTGTCAAAATATGCCCTGTCATGAAAACAGCTGAAAACACCTCAAAACAGCATAAAATAGTGTGCAAAGACACACCATAGCTTATAATTTTGCAAAAAAAGGGCCAAAAACGCCATAATAATGCATGTCCTAAAAATGACCAAAAAGAGCAAGGCTATAGTATGGCAAAAATGTCAAAATATGCCATGTCCCAAAAACAGCTGAAAACACTTCAAAACAGCATAAAATAGCAGCCCAAGACATGGCATAGCATAGACTGCTGCAAAAATGGCCAAAAACCCATAAAAATTCATGTTGAAAAAATGGCCAAAACGGCAAGGCTATAGTATGGCAAAATCTCAAAATCTGACACATACCAAAAACAGCTGGAAACACTTCAAAAATGAATAAAATAGTGTGCAAAGACACACCATAGCTTAGAACTTTGCAAAACTGATCAAAAACACCATAATAATGTATGTCCAAAAAATGGCCAAAACGGCAAGGCTATAGTATGGCAAAAATGTCAAAATATGCCATGTCATGAAAATAGCTGAAAACACCTCAAAATAGCATAAAATAGCATGCAAAGACACACCATAGCTTAGAATTTTGTAAAAATGATCAAAAACACCATAATAATGCATGTTCAAAAAATGACCAAAATGGTAAGGCTATAGTATGGCAAAAGTGTCAAAATATGCCATGTCCCAAAAACAGCTGAAAACACTTCAAAACAACATAAAATAGCAGCCCAAGACATGGCATAGCATAGACTGCTGCAAAATGGCCAAAAACACCATAAAACTTCATGTTGAAAAAATGACAAAAAAGGCAAGGCTATAGTATGGCAAAATTGTCAAAATATGCCATGTCATGAAAACAGGTGAAAACAACTGAAAACAGCATGAAATAGCATGCAAAGACACACCATAGCTTAGAATTTTGCAAAAATGATCAAAAACACCATAAAACTTCATGTTGAAAAATGGCTAAAACGGCAAGGCTATAGTATGGCAAAAATGTCAAAATATGAAATCTCCCAAAAACAACTGAAAACACCTAAAAACAGCATAAGATAACGTACAAATACATGCTATAGCATAGACTGCTGCAAAAATGGCCAAAAACACCATAAAACTTCATGTTGAAAAAATGGCTGAAACGGCAAGGCTATAGTATGGCAAAATTGTCAAAATATGCCATGTCATGAAAACAGCTGAAAACACCTCAAAACAGCATAAAATAGTGTGCAAAGACACATCATAGCTGAGAATTTTGCAAAAAAAGGGCTAAAAACACCATAATAATGCATGTCCAAAAAATGACCAAAGAGGCAAGGCTATAGTATGGCAAAAATGTCAAAATATGCCATGTCCCAAAAACAACTGAAAACACCTAAAAAAAGCATAAATTAGCGTGAAAAGACATGCTATAGCTTAGAATTTTGCAAAAAAGGGCTAAAAACACCATAATAATGCATGTCCAAAAATGACTAAAGAGGCAAGGCTATAGTATGGCAAAATGTCAAAATATGCCATGTCCCAAAACAAGCTGAAAACACTTCAAAACAACATAAAATAAGCGTGCAAAGACACACCATAGCTGAGAATTTTTCCAAAAACGGCCAAAAACACCATAAAACTTCATGTTGAAAAAATGACAAAAAAGGCAAGGCTATAGTATGGCCAAATTGTCAAAATATGCCATGTCATGAAAACAGCTGAAAACAACTGAAAACAGCATGAAATAGCGTGCAAAGACACACCATAGCTTAGAATTTTGCAAAAATGATCAAAAACACCATAAAACTTCATGTTGAAAAAATGGCCAAAACAGCAAGGCTATAGTATGGCAAAATGTCAAAATATGAAATCTCCCAAAAACAACTGAAAACACCTAAAAACAGCATAAGATAACGTACAAATACATGCTATAGTATAGACTGCTGCAAAAATGGCCAAAAACACCATAAAACCTCATGTTGAAAAAATGGCTAAAACGGCAAGGCTATAGTATGGCAAAATTGTCAAAATATGCCCTGTCATGAAAACAGCTGAAAACACCTCAAAACAGCATAAAATAGTGTGCAAAGACACACCATAGCTTATAATTTTGCAAAAAGGCCAAAAACGCCATAATAATGCATGTCCTAAAATGACCAAAAGAGCAAGGCTATAGTATGGCAAAAATGTCAAAATATGCCATGTCCCAAAAACAGCTGAAAACACTTCAAAACAGCATAAAATAGCAGCCCAAGACACACCATAGCATAGACTGCTGCAAAAATGGCCAAAAACCCATAAAATTCATGTTGAAAAATGGCCAAAGCAACAAGGCTATAGTATGGCAAAAATGTCAAAATATTCCATGTCATGAAAACATCTGAAAACACCTCAAAACAGCATAAAATAGTGTGCAAAGACACATCATAGCTTAGAATTTTGCAAAAAAAGGGCTAAACACACCATAATAATGCATGTTGAAAAATGACCAAAGAGGCAAGGCTATAGTATGGCAAAATGTCAAAATATGCCATGTCCCAAAAACAGCTGAAAACACTTCAAAACAGCATAAAATAGCGTGCAAAGACACACCATAGCTGAGAATTTTCCAAAACGGCCAAAAACACCATAATAATGCATGTCCAAAAAATGACCAAAGAGGCAAGGCTATAGTATGGCAAAAATGTCAAAATATGCCATGTCCCAAAAACAGCTGAAAACACTTCAAAACAGCATAAAATAGTGTGCAAAGACACACCATAGCTTAGAACTTTGCAAAAACAGCCAAAAACACCATAATAATGCATGTCCAAAAAATGACCAAAGAGGCAAGGCTATAGTATGGCAAAGGTGTCAAAAATGTCATGTCATAAAAACATCTCAAAACAGCATAAAATAGCATAAAATAGCATGCCAAGACACACCATAGCATAGACTGCTGCAAAAATGGCCAAAAACACCATAAAACTTCATGTTGAAAAAATGGCTAAAACGGCAAGGCTATAGTATGGCAAAATTGTCAAAATATGCCCTGTCATGAAAACAGCTGAAAACACCTCAAAACAGCATAAAATAGTGTGCAAAGACACACCATAGCTTATAATTTTGCAAAAAAAGGGCCAAAAACGCCATAATAATGCATGTCCTAAAATGACCAAAAGAGCAAGGCTATAGTATGGCAAAATGTCAAAATATGCCATGTCCCAAAAACAGCTGAAAACACTTCAAAACAGCATAAAATAGCGTGCAAAGACACACCATAGCTGAGAATTTACCAAAAACGGCCAAAAACACCATAATAATGCATGTCCAAAAAATGACCAAAGAGGCAAGGCTATAGTATGGCAAAAATGTCAAAATATGCCATGTCCCAAAAACAGCTGAAAACACTTCAAAACAGCATAAAATAGTGTGCAAAGACACACCATAGCTTAGAACTTTGCAAAAACAGCCAAAAACACCATAATAATGCATGTCCAAAAAATGACCAAAGAGGCAAGGCTATAGTATGGCAAAGGTGTCAAAAATGTCATGTCATAAAAACATCTCAAAACAGCATAAAATAGCATAAAATAGCATGCCAAGACACACCATAGCATAGACTGCTGCAAAAATGGCCAAAAACACCATAAAACTTCATGTTGAAAAAATGGCTAAAACGGCAAGGCTATAGTATGGCAAAATTGTCAAAATATGCCCTGTCATGAAAACAGCTGAAAACACCTCAAAACAGCATAAAATAGTGTGCAAAGACACACCATAGCTTATAATTTTGCAAAAAAAGGGCCAAAAACGCCATAATAATGCATGTCCTAAAAATGACCAAAAAGAGCAAGGCTATAGTATGGCAAAAATGTCAAAATATGCCATGTCCCAAAAACAGCTGGAAACACTTCCGAACAGCATAAAATAGTGTGCAAAGACACACCATAGCTTAGAACTTTGCAAAACTGATCAAAAACACCATAATAATGTATGTCCAAAAAATGGCCAAAACGGCAAGGCTATAGTATGGCAAAAATGTCAAAATATGCCATGTCATGAAAATAGCTGAAAACACCTCAAAATAGCATAAAATAGCATGCAAAGACACACCATAGCTTAGAATTTTGTAAAAATGATCAAAAACACCATAATAATGCATGTTCAAAAAATGACCAAAATGGTAAGGCTATAGTATGGCAAAAGTGTCAAAATATGCCATGTCCCAAAAACAGCTGAAAACACTTCAAAACAACATAAAATAGCAGCCCAAGACATGGCATAGCATAGACTGCTGCAAAATGGCCAAAAACACCATAAAACTTCATGTTGAAAAAATGACAAAAAAGGCAAGGCTATAGTATGGCAAAATTGTCAAAATATGCCATGTCATGAAAACAGGTGAAAACAACTGAAAACAGCATGAAATAGCATGCAAAGACACACCATAGCTTAGAATTTTGCAAAAATGATCAAAAACACCATAAAACTTCATGTTGAAAAAATGGCTAAAACAGCAAGGCTATAGTATGGCAAAAATGTCAAAATATGAAATCTCCCAAAAACAACTGAAAACACCTAAAAACAGCATAAGATAACGTACAAATACATGCTATAGCATAGACTGCTGCAAAAATGGCCAAAAACACCATAAAAATTCATGTTGAAAAAATGGCTAAAACGGCAAGGCTATAGTATGGCAAAATTGTCAAAATATGCCATGTCATGAAAACAGCTGAAAACACCTCAAAACAGCATAAAATAGTGTGCAAAGACACATCATAGCTTATAATTTTGCAAAAAAAGGGCTAAAAACACCATAATAATGCATGTCCAAAAAATGACCAAAGAGGCAAGGCTATAGTATGGCAAAAATGTCAAAATATGCCATGTCCCAAAAACAGCTGAAAACACTTCAAAACAGCATAAAATAGCGTGCAAAGACACACCATAGCTGAGAATTTTCCAAAATTATCAAAAACACCATAATAATGCATGTCCAAAAAATGACCAAAGAGGCAAGGCTATAGTATGGCAAAAATGTCAAAATATGCCATGTCATGAAAACAGCTGAAAACACATTAAAACATCATAAAATACTGTACAAAGACACACCATAGCTTAGAATTTTGCAAAAAAGGCCCAAAACACCATAATAATGCATGTCCAAAAAATGACCAAAGAGGCAAGGCTATAGTATGGCAAAGGTGTCAAAAATGTCATGTCATAAAAACATCTCAAAACAGCATAAAATAGCATAAAATAGCATGCCAAGACACACCATAGCATAGACTGCTGCAAAAATGGCCAAAAACACCATAAAACTTCATGTTGAAAAAATGGCTAAAACGGCAAGGCTATAGTATGGCAAAATTGTCAAAATATGACATGTCATGAAAACAGCTGAAAACACCTCAAAACAGCATAAAATAGTGTGCAAAGACACACCATAGCTTATAATTTTGCAAAAAAAGGGCCAAAAACGCCATAATAATGCATGTCCAAAAAATGACCAAAAAGAGCAAGGCTATAGTATGGCAAAAATGTCAAAATATGCCATGTCCCAAAAACAGCTGAAAACACTTCAAAACAGCATAAAATAGCAGCCCAAGACATGGCATAGCATAGACTGCTGCAAAAATGGCCAAAAACCCATAAAACTTCATGTTGAAAAAATGGCCAAAACGGCAAGGCTATAGTATGGCAAAAATGTCAAAATATGCCATGTCCCCAAAACAACTGAAAACACATTAAAACAGCATAAAATAGTGTGAAAAGACATGCTATAGCTTAGAATTTTGCAAAAACGGCCAAAATCACCATAATAATGCATGTCCAAAAAATGACCAAAACGGCAAGGCTATAGTATGGCAAAAATGTCAAAATATGACATCTCCCAAAAACAGCTGAAAACACTTAAAAACAACATAAAATGGTGTGCAAAGACACACCATAGCTTAGAATTTTGCAAAAATGATCAAAAACACCATAAAACTTCATGTTGAAAAAATGACAAAAAAGGCAAGGCTATAGTATAGCAAAAATGTCAAAATATGACATCTCCCAAAAACAGCTGAAAACACTTAAAAACAACATAAAATAGCGTGCAAAGACACACCATAGCTTACAATTTTGCAAAAAAGGCCAAAAACACCATAAAACTTCATGTTGAAAAAATGACAAAAAAGGCAAGGCTATAGTATGGCAAAAGTGTCAAAATATGCCATGTCATAAAAACAGCTGAAAACACCTCAAAACAGCATAAAATACTGTGCAAAGACACACCATAGCATAGAACTTTGCAAAAATGATCAAAAACACCATAAAACTTCATGTTGAAAAAATGGCCAAAACAGCAAGGCTATAGTATGGCAAAAATGTCAAAATATGACATCTCCCAAAAACAACTGAAAACACCTCAAAACAGCATAAAATAGTGTGCAAAGACACACCATAGCATAGAACTTTGCAAAAATTATCAAAAACACCATAATAATGCATGTTCAAAAAATGACCAAAACAGCAAGGCTATAGTATGGCAAAAGTGTCAAAATATGCCATGTCATGAAAACAGCTGAAAACACCTCAAAACAGCATAAAATAACGTACATATACCTGCTATAGCTTAGAATTTTGCAAAAATGATCAAAAACAACTTAAAACTGTATGTTGAAAAAATGGCCAAAACGGCAAGGCTATAGTATGGCAAAATTGTCAAAATATGCCATGTCATGAAAACAGCTGAAAACACCTCAAAACAGCATAAAATAACGCGCAAAGACACACCATAGCTTAGAATTTTGCAAAAATGATCAAAAACACCATAATAATGCATGTCCAAAAAATGACCAAAGAGGCAAGGCTATAGTATGGCAAAATTGTCAAAATATGCCATGTCATGAAAACAGCTGAAAACAACTGAAAACAGCATGAAATAGCATGCAAAGACACACCATAGCTTAGAATTTTGCAAAAATGATCAAAAACAACTTAAAACTTTATGTTGAAAAAATGGCCAAAACGGCAAGGCTATAGTATGGCAAAAATGTCAAAATATGCCATGTCCCCAAAACAACTGAAAACACATTAAAACAGCATAAAATAGTGTGAAAAGACATGCTATAGCTTAGAATTTTGCAAAAACGGCCAAAATCACCATAATAATGCATGTCCAAAAAATGACCAAAACGGCAAGGCTATAGTATGGCAAAATGTCAAAATATGACATCTCCCAAAACAGCTGAAAACACTTAAAACAACATAAAATAAGCGTGCAAAGACACACCATAGCTTACAATTTTGCAAAAATAAAAACACCATAAAACTTCATGTTGAAAAATGACCAAAACGGCAAGGCTATAGTATGGCAAAAATGTCAAAATATGACATCTCCCAAAAACAGCTGAAAACACTTAAAAACAACATAAAATAGCGTGCAAAGACACACCATAGCTTACAATTTTGCAAAAAAGGCCAAAAACACCATAAAACTTCATGTTGAAAAAATGACAAAAAAGGCAAGGCTATAGTATGGCAAAAGTGTCAAAATATGCCATGTCATAAAAACAGCTGAAAACACCTCAAAACAGCATAAAATACTGTGCAAAGACACACCATAGCATAGAACTTTGCAAAAATGATCAAAAACACCATAAAACTTCATGTTGAAAAAATGGCCAAAACAGCAAGGCTATAGTATGGCAAAAGTGTCAAAATATGCCATGTCATGAAAACAGCTGAAAACACCTCAAAACAGCATAAAATAACGTACATATACACACCATAGCTTAGAATTTTGCAAAATGATCAAAACACCATAAAACTGTATGTTGAAAAAATGGCCAAAACGGCAAGGCTATAGTATGGCAAAATTGTCAAAATATGCCATGTCATGAAAACAGCTGAAAACACCTCAAAACAGCATAAAATAACGCGCAAAGACACACCATAGCTTAGAATTTTGCAAAATGATCAAAAACACCATAATAATGCATGTCCAAAAAATGACCAAAGAGGCAAGGCTATAGTATGGCAAAATTGTCAAAATATGCCATGTCATGAAAACAGCTGAAAACAACTGAAAACAGCATGAAATAGCATGCAAAGACACACCATAGCTTAGAATTTTGCAAAAATGATCAAAAACAACTTAAAACTTTATGTTGAAAAAATGGCCAAAACGGCAAGGCTATAGTATGGCAAAAATGTCAAAATATGCCATGTCCCAAAAACAACTGAAAACACCTAAAAACAGCATAAAATAACGTACAAATACATGCTATAGCTTAGAATTTTGCAAAAATTATCAAAAACACCACAATAATGCATGTCCAAAAAATGACCAAAGAGCAAGGCTATAGTATGGCAAAAATGTCAAAATATGCCATGTCATGAAAATAGCTGAAAACACCTCAAAACAGCATAAAATAACGTACAAATACATGCTATAGCTTAGAATTTTGCAAAAATTATCAAAAACACCATAAAACTTCATGTTGAAAAAATGACAAAAAAGGCAAGGCTATAGTATAGCAAAAATGTCAAAATATGCCATGTCCCAAAAACAGCTAAAACACTTCAGAACAGCATAAAATAGTGTTCAAAGACACACCATAGCTTAGAACTTTGCAAAAATTATCAAAAACACCATAATAATGTATGTCCAAAAAATGGCCAAAACGGCAAGGCTATAGTATGGCAAAAGTGTCAAAATATGCCATGTCATGAAAACAGCTGAAAACACCTCAAAACAGCATAAAATAACGTACATATACCTGCTATAGCTTAGAATTTTGCAAAAATGATCAAAAACAACTTAAAACTGTATGTTGAAAAAATGGCCAAAACGGCAAGGCTATAGTATGGCAAAATTGTCAAAATATGCCATGTCATGAAAACAGCTGAAAACACCTCAAAACAGCATAAAATAACGCGCAAAGACACACCATAGCTTAGAATTTTGCAAAAATGATCAAAAACACCATAATAATGCATGTCCAAAAAATGACCAAAGAGGCAAGGCTATAGTATGGCAAAATTGTCAAAATATGCCATGTCATGAAAACAGCTGAAAACAACTGAAAACAGCATGAAATAGCATGCAAAGACACACCATAGCTTAGAATTTTGCAAAAATGATCAAAAACAACTTAAAACTTTATGTTGAAAAAATGGCCAAAACGGCAAGGCTATAGTATGGCAAAAATGTCAAAATATGACATCTCCCCAAAACAACTGAAAACACATAAAAACAGCATAAAATAGCGTGAAAAGACATGCTATAGCTTAGAATTTTGCAAAAACGGCCAAAAACACCATAATAATGCATGTCCAAAAAATGACCAAAGAGGCAAGGCTATAGTATGGCAAAAATGTCAAAATATGCCATGTCCCAAAAACAGCTGTAAACACTTCAAAACAGCATAAAATAGCGTGAAAAGACATGCTATAGCTTAGAATTTTGCAAAAACGGCCAAAAACACCATAATAATGCATGTCCAAAAAATGACCAGAGGCAAGGCTATAGTATGGCAAAATTGTCAAAATATGCCATGTCCCAAAAACAGCTGAAAACACTTCAGAACAGCATAAAATAGTGTTCAAAGACACACCATAGCTTAGAACTTTGCAAAAATTATCAAAAACACCATAATAATGTATGTCCAAAAATGGCCAAAACGGCAAGGCTATAGTATGGCAAAAGTGTCAAAAATGTCATGTCATGAAAACATCTCAAAACAGCATAAAATAGCATAAAATAGCATAAAATAGCATGCCAAGACACACCATAGCATAGACTGCTGCAAAAATGGCCAAAAACACCATAAAACTTCATGTCCAAAAAATGGCTAAAACAGCAAGGCCATAGTATGGCAAAAATGTCATTTTTGTTTTTGTTTGTTTGTTTCAGTTTTCCCGGATCTTGGCTGCGTCTGAATATGGTGATGACTGTGCTGATGCTGTGGCCCTGCCTCTTGCCATGCTTTTGCTGTGGCTACACCTCCGGTTGCTTTGATCGTGGTCTTGGTTGTGCTGTTGCTGTGGTCCTGTCTAAGGCTGCGCCTGTGTTGTGGGACTTGGTTGCGTAGATGCTGTGATCCTGCCCGATGCGACCTTCTACTGCCAGTTCTACACATTATGCCTCCGCTATTAATATACGCATTGGACTCTTATCAACACCTACGATATTTGCACGTGATATCACATCCTATCATGCACTGCATTTAGTAAATTTCCGTCTATCACTACTGTTAAATGATATGCTATTGTTACCATTACTGCTGTGCTTCTCTCTGTCTCTCTCTGTCTCTCTCTGTCTCTTTTCCTCTTTCCTCTGTCTGTGTTTTGTAATAATGGCCTTTGTAAATAAAATTAAATTGAATGGAATTGAATTTGTCTGAACTGGATTGTCTATTGTCATGAAAACAGCTGAAAACACCTCAAAACATCATAAAATACTGTGCAAAGACATACCATAGCTTAGAATTTTGCAAAAATGATCAAAAACACCATAATAATGCATGTCCAAAAAATGACCAAAGAGGCAAGGCTATAGTATGGCAAAAATGTCAAAATATGCCATGTCCCAAAAACAACTGAAAACACTTAAAAACAACATAAAATAGCGTGAAAAGACATGCTATAGCTTAGAATTTTGCAAAAATGGCCAAAAACACCATAATAATGCATGTCTAAAAAATGACCAAAACGGCAAGGCTATAGTATGGCAAAAGTGTCAAAATATGCCATGTCATAAAAACAGCTGAAAACACCTCAAAACAGCATAAAATACTGTGCAAAGACACACCATAGCATAGAACTTTGCAAAAATGATCAAAAACACCATAAAACTTCATGTTGAAAAAATGGCCAAAACAGCAAGGCTATAGTATGGCAAAAATGTCAAAATATGACATCTCCCAAAAACAACTGAAAACACCTCAAAACAGCATAAAATAGTGTGCAAAGACACACCATAGCATAGAACTTTGCAAAAATTATCAAAAACACCATAATAATGCATGTTCAAAAAATGACCAAAACAGCAAGGCTATAGTATGGAAAAAGTGTCAAAATATGCCATGTCATGAAAACAGCTGAAAACACCTCAAAACAGCATAAAATAACGTACATATACCTGCTATAGCTTAGAATTTTGCAAAAATGATCAAAAACAACTTAAAACTGTATGTTGAAAAAATGGCCAAAATGGCAAGGCTATAGTATGGCAAAATTGTCAAAATATGCCATGTCATGAAAACAGCTGAAAACACCTCAAAACAGCATAAAATAACGCGCAAAGACACACCATAGCTTAGAAGTTTGCAAAAATGATCAAAAACACCATAATAATGCATGTCCAAAAAATGACCAAAGAGGCAAGGCTATAGTATGGCAAAATTGTCAAAATATGCCATGTCATGAAAACAGCTGAAAACAACTGAAAACAGCATGAAATAGCATGCAAAGACACACCATAGCTTACAATTTTGCAAAAATGATCAAAAACAACATAAAACATTATGTTGAAAAAATGGCCAAAACAGCAAGGCTATAGTATGGCAAAAATGTCAAAATATGAAATCTCCCAAAAACAACTGAAAACACCTCAAAACAGCATAAAATAGTGTGCAAAGACACACCAT
Source organism: Plectropomus leopardus (assembly GCF_026936395.1). Lineage (NCBI taxonomy): Eukaryota > Metazoa > Chordata > Actinopteri > Perciformes > Serranidae > Plectropomus > Plectropomus leopardus. The sequence continues at coordinate 16,750,623 of NC_142176.1, forward strand.
AGCTCAGAACTTTGCAAAAATGATCAAAAACACCATAATAATGCATGTTCAAAAAATGACCAAAACAGCAAGGCTATAGTATGGCAAAAGTGTCAAAATATGCCATGTCATGAAAACAGCTGAAAACACCTCAAAACAGCATAAAATAACGTACATATACATGCTACAGCTTAGAATTTTGCAAAAATAATCAAAAACAACTTAAAACTTTATGTTGAAAAAATGGCCAAAACGGCAAGGCTATAGTATGGCAAAAATGTCAAAATATGACATCTCCCAAAAACAGCTGAAAACACTTAAAAACAACATAAAATAGCGTGCAAAGACACACCATAGCTTACAATTTTGCAAAAAAGGCCAAAAACACCATAAAACTTCATGTTGAAAAAATGACAAAAAAGGCAAGGCTATAGTATGGCAAAATTGTCAAAATATGCCATGTCATAAAAACAGCTGAAAACACCTCAAAACAGCATAAAATACTGTGCAAAGACACACCATAGCATAGAACTTTGCAAAAATGATCAAAAACACCATAAAACTTCATGTTGAAAAAATGGCCAAAACAGCAAGGCTATAGTATGGCAAAAATGTCAAAATATGACATCTCCCAAAAACAACTGAAAACACCTCAAAACAGCATAAAATAGTGTGCAAAGACACACCATAGCTTAGAATTTTGCAAAAATGATCAAAAACACCATAAAACTTCATGTTGAACAAATGGCCAAAACAGCAAGGCTATAGTATGGCAAAAATGTCAAAATATGACATCTCCCAAAAAAAACTGAAAACACCTAAAAACAGCATAAAATGGTGTGCAAAGACACACCATAGCTTAGAACTTTGCAAAAATGATCAAAAACACCTTAATAATGCATGTCCAAAAAATGACCAAAGAGGCAAGGCTATAGTATGGCAAAAATGTCAAAATATGCCATGTCCCAAAAACAACTGAAAACACCTAAAAACAGCATAAAATAGCGTGCAAAGACACACCATAGCTTAGAACTTTGCAAAAACAGCCAAAAACACCATAATAATGCATGTCCAAAAAATGACCAAAGAGGCAAGGCTATAGTATGGCAAAAATGTCAAAATATGCCATGTCATGAAAACAGCTGAAAACACAACAAAACATCATAAAATACTGTACAAAGACACACCATAGCTTAGAATTTTGCAAAAAAGGCCCAAAACACCATAATAATGCATGTCCAAAAAATGACCAAAGAGGCAAGGCTATAGTATGGCAAAAGTGTCAAAAATGTCATGTCATAAAAACATCTCAAAACAGCATAAAATAGCATAAAATAGCATGCCAAGACACACCATAGCATAGACTGCTGCAAAAATGGCCAAAAACACCATAAAACTTCATGTTGAAAAAATGGCTAAAACGGCAAGGCTATAGTATGGCAAAATTGTCAAAATATGCCCTGTCATGAAAACAGCTGAAAACACCTCAAAACAGCATAAAATAGTGTGCAAAGACACACCATAGCTTATAATTTTGCAAAAAAAGGGCCAAAAACGCCATAATATTGCATGTCCAAAAAATGACCAAAAAGAGCAAGGCTATAGTATGGCAAAAACGTCAAAATATGCCATGTCCCAAAAACAGCTGGAAACACTTCAGAACAGCATAAAATAGTGTGCAAAGACACACCATAGCTTAGAACTTTGCAAAACTGATCAAAAACACCATAATAATGTATGTCCAAAAAATGGCCAAAACAGCAAGGCTATAGTATGGCAAAAATGTCAAAATATGCCATGTCCCCAAAACAACTTAAAACACATTAAAACAGCATAAAATAGCGTGAAAAGACATGCTATAGCTTAGAATTTTGCAAAAACGGCCAAAATCACCATAATAATGCATGTCCAAAAAATGACCAAAGAGGCAAGGCTATAGTATGGCAAAAATGTCAAAATATGCCATGTCATGAAAATAGCTGAAAACACCTCAAAACAGCATAAAATAGCGTGCAAAGACACACCATAGCTTAGAATTTTGCAAAACCGGCCAAAAATACCATAATAATGCATGTTCAAAAAATTACCAAAACGGCAAGGCTATAGTATGGCAAAAGTGTCAAAATATGCCATGTCATGAAAATAGCTGAAAACACCTCAAAACAGCATAAAATAACGTACATATACATGCTATAGCTTAGAATTTTGCAAAAATGATCAAAAACAACTTAAAACTTCATGTTGAACAAATGGCCAAAACAGCAAGGCTATAGTATGGCAAAAATGTCAAAATATGACATCTCCCAAAAAAAACTGAAAACACCTAAAAACAGCATAAAATGGTGTGCAAAGACACACCATAGCTTAGAACTTTGCAAAAATGATCAAAAACACCTTAATAATGCATGTCCAAAAAATGACCAAAGAGGCAAGGCTATAGTATGGCAAAAATGTCAAAATATGCCATGTCCCAAAAACAACTGAAAACACCTAAAAACAGCATAAAATAGCGTGCAAAGACACAGCATAGCTTAGAACTTTGCAAAAACAGCCAAAAACACCATAATAATGCATGTCCAAAAAATGACCAAAGAGGCAAGGCTATAGTATGGCAAAAATGTCAAAATATGCCATGTCATGAAAACAGCTGAAAACACAACAAAACATCATAAAATACTGTACAAAGACACACCATAGCTTAGAATTTTGCAAAAAAGGCCCAAAACACCATAATAATGCATGTCCAAAAAATGACCAAAGAGGCAAGGCTATAGTATGGCAAAAGTGTCAAAAATGTCATGTCATAAAAACATCTCAAAACAGCATAAAATAGCATAAAATAGCATGCCAAGACACACCACAGCTTACAATTTTGCAAAAAAGGCCAAAAACACCATAAAACTTCATGTTGAAAAAATGACAAAAAAGGCAAGGCTATAGTATGGCAAAAGTGTCAAAATATCCCATGTCATGAAAACAGCTGAAAACACCTCAAAACAGCATAAAATAACGTACATATACCTGCTATAGCTTAGAATTTTGCAAAAATGATCAAAAACACCATAAAACTTCATGTTGAAAAAATGACAAAACAGCAAGGCTATAGTATGGCAAAAATGTCAAAATATGCCATGTCCCAAAAACAACTGAAAACACCTAAAAACAGCATAAAATAGCGTGCAAAGACACAGCATAGCTTAGAACTTTGCAAAAACAGCCAAAAACACCATAATAATGCATGTCCAAAAAATGACCAAAGAGGCAAGGCTATAGTATGGCAAAAATGTCAAAATATGCCATGTCATGAAAACAGCTGAAAACACAACAAAACATCATAAAATACTGTACAAAGACACACCATAGCTTAGAATTTTGCAAAAAAGGCCCAAAACACCATAATAATGCATGTCCAAAAAATGACCAAAGAGGCAAGGCTATAGTATGGCAAAAGTGTCAAAAATGTCATGTCATAAAAACATCTCAAAACAGCATAAAATAGCATAAAATAGCATGCCAAGACACACCACAGCTTACAATTTTGCAAAAAAGGCCAAAAACACCATAAAACTTCATGTTGAAAAAATGACAAAAAAGGCAAGGCTATAGTATGGCAAAAGTGTCAAAATATGCCATGTCATGAAAACAGCTGAAAACACCTCAAAACAGCATAAAATAACGTACATATACCTGCTATAGCTTAGAATTTTGCAAAAATGATCAAAAACACCATAAAACTTCATGTTGAAAAAATGACAAAAAAGGCAAGGCTATAGTATGGCAAAATTGTCAAAATATGCCATGTCATGAAAACAGCTGAAAACACCTCAAAACAGCATAAAATAGTGTGCAAAGACACACCATAGCTTATAATTTTGCAAAAATGATCAAAAACACCATAATAATGCATGTCCAAAAAATGACCAAAGAGGCAAGGCTATAGTATGGCAAAAATGTCAAAATATGCCATGCCCCAAAAACAGCTGAAAACACCTCAAAACAGCATAAAATAACGTACATATACCTGCTATAGCTTAGAATTTTGCAAAAATGATCAAAAACAACTTAAAACTTTATGTTGAAAAAATGACCAAAGAGGCAAGGCTATAGTATGGCAAACATGTCAGCATGACAGCTGAAAACACTTCAAAACAACATAAAATAGCCACCCAAGATATAGCATAGCATATGCTGCAAAAAATGGCCCAAAACACCATAAAACTTTATGTTGAAAAAATGACCAAAGAGGCAAGGCTATAGTATGGCAAACATGTCAAAACATGACGTCTCCCAAAAACAACTGAAAACACCTAAAAACAGCATAAAATACCGTGCAAAGACACACCATGGCTTAGAATTTTGCAAAAAAAGGCCAAAAGCACCATAATAATGCATGTCCAAAAAATGACCTAAGAGGCAAGGCTATAGTATGGCAAAAATTTCAAAATATGACATCTCCCAAAAACAACTGAAAACACCTAAAAACAGCATAAAATACCGTGCAAAGACACACCATAGTTTAGAATTTTGCAAAAATGATCAAAATCACCATAATAATGCATGTCCAAAAAATGACCAAAGAGGCAAGGCTATAGTATGGCAAAATTGTCAAAATATGACATGTCATGAAAACAGCTGAAAACACCTCAAAACATCATAAAATACTGTGCAAAGGCATACCATAGCTTAGAATTTTGCAAAAATGATCAAAAACACCATAATAATGCATGTCCAAAAAATGACCAAAGAGGCAAGGCTATAGTATGGCAAAAATGTCAAAATATGCTATGTCCCAAAAACAGCTGAAAACGTTTCAAAACCGCATAAAATAGTGTGCAAAGACACATCATAGCTTAGAATTTTGCAAAAATGATCAAAAACAACATAAAACTTCATGTTGAAAAAATGACAAAAAAGGCAAGGCTATAGTATGGCAAAAATGTCAAAATATGCCATGTCCCAAAAACAGATGAAAACACTTCAAAACAGCCTAAAATAGCAGCCCAAGACATGGCATAGCATAGACTGCTGCAAAAATGGCCAAAAATACGATAAAACTTCATGTTGAAAAAATGACAAAAAAGGCAAGGCTATAGTATGGCAAAAATGTCAAAATATGCCATGTCCCAAAAACAGCTGGAAACACTTCAGAACAGCATAAAATAGTGTGCAAAGACACACCATAGCTTAGAACTTTGCAAAACTGATCAAAAACACCATAATAATGTATGTCCAAAAAATGGCCAAAACGGCAAGGCTATAGTATGGCAAAAATGTCAAAATATGATGTCTCCCAAAAACAACTGAAAACACCTAAAAACAGCATAAAATAGTGTGCAAAGACACACCATAGCTTACAATTTTGCAAAAAAGGCCAAAAACACCATAAAACATCATGTTGAAAAAATGACAAAAAAGGCAAGGCTATAGTATGGCAAAAATGTCAAAATATGCCATGTCATGAAAACAGCTGAAAACAGCTAAAAACAGCATAAAATAGCATGCAAAGACACACCATAGCTTAGAATTTTGCAAAAATGATCAAAAACAACATAAAACTTTATGTTGAAAAAATGACAAAAAAGCAAGGCTATAGTATGGCAAAAATGTCAAAATATGACATCTGCCAAAAACAACTGAAAACAGCTAAAAACAGCATAAAATAGCCTGAAAAGACACACCATAGCTTAGAATTTTGCAAAAATGATCAAAAACAACATAAAACTTTATGTTGAAAAAATGGCCAAAACGGCAAGGCAAAAGTGTCAAAATATGCCATTTCCCAAAAACAACTGAAAACACCTAAAAACAGCCTAAAATAGCAGCCCAAGACATGGCATAGCATAGACTGCTGCAAAAATGGCCAAAAACACCATAAAACTTCATGTTGAAAAAATGACAAAAAAGGCAAGGCTATAGTATGGCAAAAATGTCAAAATATGCCATGTCCCAAAAACAGATGAAAACACTTCAAAACAGCCTAAAATAGCAGCCCAAGACATAGCATAGCATAGACTGCTGCAAAAAATGGCCAAAAACACCATAAAACTTCATGTTGAAAAAATGACAAAAAAGGCAAGGCTATAGTATGGCAAAAATGTCAAAATATGCCATGTCCCAAAAACAGATGAAAACACTTCAAAACAGCCTAAAATAGCAGCCCAAGACATGGCATAGCATAGACTGCTGCAAAAACGGCCAAAAACACCATAAAACTTCATGTTGAAAAAATGACAAAAAAGCAAGGCTATAGTATGGCAAAAATGTCAAAATATGACATCTGCCAAAAACAACTGAAAACAGCTCAAAACAGCATAAAATAGCCTGAAAAGACATGCTATAGCTTAGAATTTTGCAAAAATGGCCAAAAACACCATAATAATACATGTCCAAAAAATGACCAAAAAGAGCAAGGCTTAGTATGGCATAAAATACTGTGCAAAGACACACCATAGCTTAGAATTTTGCAAAAATGTCAAAACATGACATGTCGCAAAACCAGCTGAAAATACCTCAAAACAGCATAAAATAGCGTTCAAAGACACACCATAGCTTCGAATTTTGCTAGAATTATAATGCATGTTGAAAAATGACCAAAAAGGGCAAGGCTATCTTATGGCAAAAATGTCAAAATATGACATGTCCCAAAAACAGCTGGAAACCATCTAGAATAGCCCGCCGAGACACGCTATAGCACAGAGAGTTGCAAAAATGGCCCAGAAGACCATAATTTGGTATGTTATAAAATAACCAAAAATGTAATACCATAGTATGGTGACAAATGTCAAAATTTGACATGTTCCAAAAACAACTGGAAACCCCCTAGAATGACCTGGCCTGACATACCATAGCATAGAAAGGTGCAAAATTGGCAAAAACCCTCATAAGTTGGCACTAACTGAAAATGCAATACTATAGTATGGCAAAAAGTGTGAGATTTTGGCATATCAAATGGTGGCATCATAGCATACGATGTTGAGAAAAAGGCCAAAACTGTCATAATTTAGCATGTCAAAAAAATGGTCGAAATCGCATAGTATAGTATGGTGAAAAATGTCAAATTTTCACAAGTCCCAAAAATGTCTGAAAACGACATATTACAGCTTGTAGAGTCGCATCATAGCATACAATATCGAAAAAAGGCCAAAAACGGGGCTTCTACCCAAAGATGACACCCCAAGCAGGAGATAGTTTCTACTGGAACACACCACCCCAAGGCCAGCCAATAAGGAGAGACGGAGAGTGAAGAGAGTGATGACGTGACAGACCTCCAAAGAAAAGAAGAACAATAGATCATTGTGTGTGTTTTTTGGCGCTTTTTGTGCTTTTGCCTTATAAGCTTAGACTTGGTGTTAGACGGTACATGAAACTCCTGTAAAAGGGAATGAGGTAACTGTTGCTTACACATAAAGCCTTCCTCGAGCAGTTTTAATCTTTTTGTACCATCCCTGGGTGTTCATCCTTCTCAAAATCTGGTGAGTGGCTAAAAGACAAAAAGAAACAGGTTGCTGGACAATAGCGAACTTTTAGTTTGCTGCTTGGCTTTGACCGACCATGAGTGAACAAAAATTCCAAGGGAGGGTACCACCAGAGGTACTCCCAGAGCCACCCTGGATCCCCCAAGAGGGGACGGAGCGGAGACACTCCCTTGGACTGAGTGGTAGAGGGTTTGTCTCCTGGTCTGGTCAATCGTGAAAGTAAATACTGTTGGGTATCTATGACTCAGAAAAGAAAAAGACACAAAACCTCTCTAATAAGCCACGCTCTCACAGGTGGGGGTGTTGGTTTATGAGTAAGGGGGAGACACAGACTCATAAAGAGGAGAGCTGCAGCTCCTTGATAATAACGTTTGGAGGTCATTTACATTACCAGTTACTATATAGTATGGTATTTTGGTAACACTTTCTGTGAAGCCCATGTCTATAATTCATTTTATACAACAGTTAGTTCCGACCAAGCAATTTGATTGGTGGCATCCTGTGAGTGCTGCTATAGGAGTACAACATCACTTTTAACTCTGCATGTATCATTCTGCTTCACAGCTGTTCAACATCTGATAATTAGCGTAAGAGTGAAAGTGAGATATGTATTAAAAGTGGGATATGTTTATAGTATGGTGTAAGCATAGGCCCAAACAGCTATTTGGCGCTGTTCACGTAGCTGTCAGTTGCGTTAGGTTGAGGGAGGAGAGAAGAAGAGGGGAGAGAGAGAGGAGAGTGGGGGGCTAGCAAGAAAGGACAGGATTTTTTAAGTGTGGCTTGAGCTGACGGTTTATACATTGGAGCTGCTAAAAGTTAGGAGAAAGCCCAGGATGGGGGCAGCTGTGACGGACGAGTTTTGGTAAACCGTGTTGTTACAAGGATGTGCAGTGAGACAGGGACACACTTATCTGACACTTTCCACAGCCTGAGCAACACACCGGCGCACACACACACACACACACACACACACACACACACACACACACACACTGTCTGATATGGGACTCGAGGTGACGGAGATCTCGACAGTGAGTGGACAAACGTTGGAGCGACAAACTGTCTGATCAAATTAACTCATCTGAATCTCACAGGCCGCATTACCTACCGAGATAATTGTTCATGATACTACGGATCTGGTCTGTGCATAAGATGCAGACTGAGCTAACAAGGATTAGCAAGCAGCATGCAGGAAAATGTTTATGTGTTGCTAGGCAACAGCTGTCACATCCAGCGGTTGCCGAACTATTTGTGCCGGCGGAGCCAAAAAAATAATTAATTAAACAAACAAATCATAATCTGTTGTCGCTTGTTACTATTAACAAATAAAAGACGCTTGTAGAACTGTTGTGCAAAAGCAATATCACACTCAGGGACGTGCGTTGTGCTTGTATATCATCACGGTTGTGATTCGATTGTAGGCCTGAGGCCGTAGGGTTTCACCCAGAAACCCTGCGTCATTTAACATTGGAAAGAGTTTTCAGTATAAAACACTGACTTTTTTGGATTTGGAGACATAATAAACACTACTTTTAAGCTACAGAATGATGACTGTTCTAAAGATTTCTGAATATTAATAAATGCTTATATCTATATGCACATTATAACACCTCATTAGTGTGTTCATAATTCATTATAGACATTGGCATCATAATGAGTTATGATTATTTTTTACAAAGTATTATAAATAACCATCAGTGCTTATAACTATGATTATACAACATTAAAGAGGCGTTATAATGCATTTTAAGTATGTTCATAGTGCATTATAATCCAATCAATCCAAACCCAGCCAAAAACACCACTTTCCTTGACCTTCCACCAGGCAATTATTGCTGCGATTCATGCACTCAGTTTTACATGCGAGTGTACTACATACACCCACTCGATAACAGGAAAAAGCTTAAAAATAAAAGGCACTATATCCTGCTCAACAAAAACTGTAATTTACTTAATAAAAGGTCCATATGGTCTAGCATATGTTGGATAAAAACAGAGAGCTCTGAAAACCCAGATAGCAGAACACAGGAGCTGCATCCGAAACCAAGATCCACCTAGCCCGGTGCCGGTGCATGTCAGGGAGGCTAATCACTCTGTGGCCTCCCTGAGATATATTGGCACTGAGCATGTTAGGTCTCCAAGGAGAGGAAGAGATTTAAATACTCTCCTACTTCAGAGAGAGAGTTTCTACATCAACACCCTCCAAACTTTGACACCCAGAGGTTAAAATCAAGAATATGAGATTAAATATTTCCTCGTCCAAAGTAGCATAAATTGTCGAAGTATGGTATGTCGTCCAAAATAGCATAAAAAAGTCAAAGTATAGTACGTTTTCCAAAGTAGCATGAAAAAGTCATAGTATACTGTGTCGTCCAAAATAGCATAAAATTGTCATTCTATAGTATGTCCTCCAAAAGTAGAACAAAAAGTCATCGTTTAGCATGTCATCCAAAATGGCATTAAAAAAGTCAAAGTATAGCATGTTGGTCAAAAAAGCCAGAAAAGTCATATTATAGAATGTTGTCCAAAATATCACTAAAAATTCACTGTATAGCGTATCGTCCAAAAATCATAGTATGACATGTCGTCCAAAATAGCATTAAAAAAGTAATAGTACAGCATTTTTTTTTCCCAAAACAGCTTTAAAGTCTTTAAAGTTTAGATAATTAAGAGTCAGAGTTGGGAAAGTAAAGTAGCGGGGTTTGGCAAAAGAAAAGAATCATAGTTGGGTGTAGTCACATAACATACTTAAAGTAAAGTTATTACGGTTCATTTTAAGAAAGTAAAATTATGTAGGTTAGGTTTAGGAAAAGAATCCCAATTCTGTGTTGTTACCTTCCACATTCAACGTAAAGTTACATAGCCTAGCTTTAGAAAAGTTAAGTTCAAGGGTTAAAATTAGAATTAATTGACTTCATTGCAAAATTATTTTTTTTAAAGATATTTTTTAGGGTGTTTTGGCCTTTAATTGATAGGACAGCACAAGCGTGAAAGGGGGAGGGAGAAAGAAATGACATGTAGCGAGGGCTGAAGTTGGAATTGAACCTGCAGTCACTGTGGCAAGGACACAGCCTCTAAACATGGGGCACCTGCTGTATCCACTGAGCCACAAGACACCCTGCAAATGTTTTTATAATCATCGCAACTGGGCCTTTACAGGTAACAGAGCAATACAGGTTTTGCATGATTCAATATTGCCAAAAAAGCCGGTTATGAATATCAGTGTATTCTGAGGGTAGAACTTGAAAAAAGGGTGTTTTTGTATTCAGGGCTTAGTGTTATTTAGCCTACTTTTACAAGATATTAACCTATGCAACAATTTTAGATGTTTGTAATAAGGGGTCTGTGGTGTTGAAGAAGACACCACTCCTAACCAAAAACAAACATGGTAGCAACAAAAATGGAGTAAAGGTGAGAAAATTTAGTGTTAGTAGTTGTGCAGCCACACATTTTATTTAAAGTTTAGTAAATCTCCCTTCTTGTCAGCTGAATGGGCTCTGCATAACCTGAACGGAAAAATGATTTCTGTCATGGCAGTATTGGAGATGTACATCTTCCTAAACGTAGTCTTGGCTGTCTGTCATTGTTTCTGCTGCCATACCTACAGCTATTTATTCGCCTAATAATGTCAGTCTTGCCTCGCTGCGACACTGATGTGTCCTGTGGAGTTGTATGATGAGTCGCTACAGGAATGACACCTGGGATTTTATTTTGGCACAGTTTATATTTCTGTGGGTGTATTCTTGTGTGCGTAGTGAGGTCCATATCAAACATGCAGTGACAGAAATCAATACAAAAACTTTACTCTCTGTACTTGACTTCAAATTCTTATTATTATCTTGTCTCCACATGCACTTGCAAACACCCTAGAGTTTGGAGAACTTACTTGAGTCCTGGAAGTAGATGTCATTTCCGTTGTAGGCGTTCTTTAGCTTGTTGGTCATGACACGGAGAGCCATGATCTGCTGCCTTATCAGTGTGTCAGGCCTGGTGATATCCACATCCACCTCTGGGTTGTTCACCTGGTTGGTTAGACCCTCCTTCACCACTTCAGGGAAATATCTGGACACAGTGACAAGGACAACATTTAGATCACCTAATATCTTGGTGTAGTATCCCTGTAAGCACTATCAAAATGGGCTTTTATGGCAAAATTTTCCAGATTTACGACTAAATGCCTGGCTGATGCATGAAGATAATGTGTGATACAATACAAAATAAATAATAAATTTGATACACTTATGCTTCATGCCCAGATCCACAAAAAAAACCTCTTGGACCCACACCCCAAACCCAGCAGGAAGTTGGTCATTTTGAATTGCTCATGTTTGGTGATTTCCGACCTCATACTTTTGCGAACTTGTCCTACAGGATTGAGCCAATCGACTTCAGATTTGGCGTATCCGATCTTAATCCCTTAGTGATGAAAAGATATCAAACTTTTACGGTTTCCCCGTGGCGCGGCATTGAATTTTGATGTTTTGCGATAAAACAAGAAATTGTTTTATGAAGAACTTTGGTGTACATTGTTCTATCTGCCTGAAACCTCATAGGTTTTATAAGGGCTCCGCCCTAAACATGTATGTATATCAATATTAACTAGTCATAATAGTGCCACCAGTTGGCAACAGGAGGTAAGCCTTGTGGGACAATTATCATTTACATTATATTTACATGGTTTGGTCAACAAATGCTGAACATCATGATTACATGGAATTTGTGTCACCGCCACTGCCACCTAGTGGCCACTGGAAGTACTACACCATGTGAATTAGCTCACTCCAGGGTCTGAACCTGCATTTGTGGGGGTGCGAAGGCCCTTTCATCGCTGCTTGCAGCTTTAATGTAACTATGGTCTTTTAAAAACTGTGATAAATTAAAGTAAAACAGTATCCATGGTTATTAAAGGTTAAGTTTGGTATTTTTCAACCTTAATCTTTTCTCTGATGTTTTTGTGTAAAAGGGGCTAATGGGAACAACAATTTATAAAATAGGTCCATTATTGAGCTGTGATAATGGACCTACCCATTAGTCACTTAGACACAAAAACAAAAACAAAAAAGGGGGGGCTCTACGTCTAAAAACAGCAAACTTACCCTTTAAGCAGAGTCCCTGACTCTAAATCAGAGGCAATTTATTTTATGGTGCTGCTTGACAGAATTCATGACACTTTAGCCTCAGAAATCCCATGCAAATAGATAAAACACAAGCGGATGAAGAAAACATCTTCACTACACACCTCCGATTTAAAACACAAATAGGCACAAATGAATAAAACATGTCTTATTTATCCCATGTTTATTTAATTTGCTTATGTTTTATTTATTCACAGCATATGTGTTTTAAAACTGGTGAGGATGTTCTCTTAATTTGCTTGTGTTTAGTTCACATATGTTTTTTCTTAAATTGTGCGCTTTTTGCATGAATGCAATCCAATCAAATTACAGAGCTGATCCAGGTGCTTTAATTTTTGCCAGTATCATGCCTGTGTGCAGCCATTGTGTCCCTCTCCTTCACTTATTAAAGTGAATTTGACCAGGACTTTGCATCCTTTCTTTCTGCACAACAGCACTCACACATAATGCTAAATGGACAGCATTTTCAATTTACCGTACAAAGCTCTTGCGTGTAATCACGCTCTACAGCCTATTTCTTGTTGCACTTTGCTACAGAGAGCACTGCATGTGCCTGTTCCCCAAGAAAGACTTTATTTCTTTTACCTTAATAAATCTAAAACATTTAATCTGCTGTATGATGAAAATAATGCACTACATGAGAAAGTCAACCTATGCTCACAAGAAAGGAGTGTATCATTTAATTGCAGCACTAACTGCAGTCTTGTTTAGTAAAGTGTATGGTTATTTTGCCTGTGTGTCACCATTTAACCATTAATTTTGTACTTCAATCTAATTAAACTCTATTTAATTTAAAGTTTTATGCAAAGTGACGTGTATATAGTTTAAGTCTAATAATTTCATAACTTACACTGTCTGACTGTTTCTGACGTTTCATCATCTTTGGGCACTCAATTTACCATCCAGATTTAGAGCGCTGCTTCAAAATGTGACTGGCACAAACAAGAGAATTAACATGTCTTTTATTGCACCATCTGGTGATTTTGTTACTTGGAGAGGGCTAAAGTGATGGGGTGATATATTTTTTCTGCCAGCATCTCTGGTTCACTGTCAGAGAAAACAACTCACTGTCCAATCTACTGTACAGCTAGGCGACACTCTACACACCACAGTGGTGATAAGAGGTGTTGGAAACTCGGCAGTCTTCTGGGTATTAGAGCCTCGGAGCTTAAATAGAGGTTTTCCATATACGTAAGCACTAACCATTGTACTTACAGAGAGAGTTAATCTGGGAACACTGTGGTTATTTTAATCCCTGGCAGGCAAAATTTGATAACTGTAGAGAAGGGTGACTTTGCCATGGTTATTAAGAGTAACAGAAGTCCTCACCTGCCCTTCGTGTGGCTGTTCCAGCACTGATCCTCGTCTGACTCTGTGAGCTTGCCCTTGGCACAGATGTCATCAGGTAAGTTGGACCAAAACCTCCTGGACTCCTTCAACCTCTCTTTGATGTCAATCACCTGCCATGGGCCAAAACAGAAATATATTAGGGTTAATCATTTTATATTTTACAGGCTGAGAAATCAGGGCAAGAAGTGGACTGTCAAGCTGCTTAATATATACACCGAAGTACATACAACTCATGAGTTCTCAGAAGACTACGTTTATTTCACTACTTTCAGTTTAAACAACTTGCAAAAAAATGTATTTTAGAAAATATAATCAATGAAGAAAATAGGACAACTTTTTACAATAAATACAGTAAAAACCTCTATACATACAGAAACTCAAAAACAAACTAACAAAAAACACAAGACAAACACAAATATAGCTGACTTCAGTAGCTCCATCTTAGTATAGGGGTGTGACACATTGTGATTTTAAACATTCATGTGGCAGCAAAAGTTTGTGTACTTGCACAACCCCTTCTGTTCATTTATTCCATCAGGACAGAAGTACGGTTGGACTGCCCGGGGTTCTTTTTCTTTCCATTTTGCTTCTTGTCCACTTGTATCCATACTGTGTTCATCTCTGATTCATGCAAGACAGACTTGGGGTTTCGAATTTGATATTTGGCATGAGCAGTCACCCCCGACTGATTCCATCTGGACTCGGCAAGAAGTTTGAGCAAGTGACCAACAAACTGGCCAAAAAAAAATCCCCCCCCCAAAAAAAATCAAAATAACATGAGGATTCAGCACATTGTGCTGCTTTTGTCACTTTCATATAGTTAGTAAAAAATCATGAGTCAGAACACAGAAGCCTTAGTAACCTGAATATAAGTGGTAAGAGATTCATTAAGGTATACTCTTATCATGTCTTTTGAAATTTTACCTGTTTACCACATGTATAAAAAATGTTGGAAAAGAACGTGTTCACAATATAAATGAACTCATCCTTAACAAATAGTAAGGTTCTGTAAAAGAAGAGAAGGATGACAACAACATACAGAATCAACACCAGTTCACCCAGAATATTGTAGATTCAAGATTTTCAAACTTATTTGGCATACTTCAACATTTTGTAAAGAATAATTATATACAGAAGGTTAAATGTAATGTAGTAAATGAGAATACCACTCTTATGTCCGTTATTGACGTATGAAGCTTAACACAGCAGCTTGTTATTTCAACGTAGTATTAAGACTTCGAACAGGAAAACAGCTGCTTGGCTCGTAGAATACACTAAATCCACCAACTAGCATCTTTAAGGAAAAAAAAGTCATCGTATAGCACTTCAAAAAAATAAATCTAAGTATGTTGAAATTGTAGTATGTTGAAAAAAGGCATAGTATAGTATGTCAAAAAAAGAGAGTAAAGTATGTTGAAAAAGTTTGCTGAGAAAAAGTCACAGTATAGTATGTGTAAAAAAGCCATAGTATAGGATGTTAAAAAAAAGTCATAGTATAGTGTGTCAAAGTATAGTAAGTTCAAAGAAAGTCATAAAGCAGTACGTTGACAAAAAGCCATAGTATCGCATGTCAAAAAAAAAAAAAAAATCAGTATAGAGGGTTGCAATAAGGCTTAGTATAGAATGCTGAAATAAAGTAATAACATGGTATGTCAAAAAAAATCTGAGTTTAGTATGTTACAGAGTATAGAATGTAAAAATAAAGTCAGTACAGAGGGTCAAAAAAGGCATAGGTAAAAGTCAATTTTTTAAGTTGAAATTTTTTTTAGTATAGTATGATGATAAAGTCAGAGTATAGTCAGTCATTTTCTGTAACCGCTTGTCCTTGTAATCCCAATCCCAGCTGCCATTGGGCGGAAGGCGAGGTACACCCTGGACAGTTCGCCAGACCATCGCAGGGCTGACACATATAGACAGACAACCATACACGCACACAGTCACACCTAAGGGCAATTTAGAGTCACCAATCAACCTGAGCTGCATGTCTTTGGACTGTGGGAGGAAGCCAGAGACCCCGGAGAGAACCCATGCAGGCCCGGACCAAGCCCCGTTCCAACCGGGATTTAAACCGGGGACCCTCTTGCTGTGAGGCAACAGCGCTAACCACAGAGCCACCGTGCCACCCTGAGAGTGTAGTATTTTTAAAAAGTTAAAAGTTAAAAAAGCTAAGCTAAGCTAAGTTAAAAGTTAAGCTAAAAGTAAAAGCCTGAATGAGAGGACAAACACAGGTGATATTTTACTTAAAAAGTCAAAAACAATACAGAAACAAAATCCACAGATATAAAATCCTGCATCCAAACATAAATCCCTGGAATGGAAAGGTGTGCTAGTGTGTTTTAATATATATATTTGGCATAAAGAACATTGTTGATGGGTCACGACCTTCTCTGTGATATTGTATTGCTTTCAACAGTGATGCAATTTTTCCTGTAAATTGTTTTGGACTTGAACCAATTTCAGCTGCTGAATTCTTCAAGGCTCTGAAAAGCATAGAGTGCTATTCATAATTTATACCCAAATATGTCAAAAATAACATCTGATTTAATGCAAAGCCCAATGCCTGTATTCTTAATGTTAGTGATATTTCAGCAGAGTTGCCAAAGGGTATAAAAATTGCTATATTTTATCACAACTTTATAGAAGAAATACTGTGACATTATTGAAAATTGCTATGTGTAGGAGTTATCTGCTTGCTGTGGCAGGCATAAAATAAAATACAAAAACAGAAAACAAATACAAGGAATTGCACATTTCCAATTTCAAACCACTGAATTAACTGGGGAAGTGACTGTCAGGAGTTGCAGCCTCAGGCTTCGCTTCATTGGTTGAAAGGACTTTTCTTGAAGCACAGAAAAGAAATTAGAGCTGCCACATAAAATTCTGACATATCAACCTGATTGTTTAGCGCAATACATACGTTTTCTTCAATTACTTGTTTATAAGTGTTAATCCACAAAATGCTTTCCTAGGGCTGGGTGATATGGAGAAAATCACATAGCACAATATTTTTTATTTCTGGTATTTTATATTGTAGTGATGACTACGAGTGCTTTCGCAAAGTATTTACTGTGAGATTTTTATTTAATATAAATAATCACTGGCAATGTGGATATAATGACTGTAGGTAAAGAAAAATAATAGAAGAGCTTGAACTGTCTAATAAGTTCAGAAAATTACATTATTTTACACTAATGCAGCCTTTTAAACCAGTGAAAGACAACACTTCTGTATCCAAAATCTAAGATGATAAAGTCTCACAATATCAATACAATGTTGATGTGTTACCCAGCTTTAGTCTCTACTGCAGCTTTAATAAAAATAGTATTTGATAAAAACAATTCAAGGTTCACTTACTAGCCTTTTCTGGATCTTTCAACCTTATGTGAGTTTAGTAGTGATAAAATATAAACCATGTGTTATGATTGAAAGCTCAAGAAAAAGAAATTTAGTGGATTTTCAATTGGAATTGTTCTATTAAACTATTATTTCCAAAGACAATGACAACATTTGATTATTCAATATAAGCTGGCATGGATGAGGAGTCCTTAGTGTATACACTACAAGACAACTGAGACTACAGCAGAATATTATATCAGACTTTGCTGCAGCATATTCTCTCAGACGTACCATCTCTGAATAGATGTGTGTTTAACACCTGCTCTTCCTGTGTCTACCACATTGATCTATTCACATATTCTCCTTCTGTACTTTGCCAGACATATTGCATATTTCAAGCTGTGGAGGGATTAATAAATGTTATCATTTTATACATGCAGTTCGCAGCTCAGGTTTTATACATTTTTCACTAGCGGTAACTGTTCTGTGCATCTTTTTGCACATGTGACCAATTAACAGATCAGGAGCCATATGTTGTTGCTAACGGTCAGTCCTCTTACAGTTAGCTGTGTTTCCCAGAGTTGTACATTAGCGCCTGATTTATGATACAATTAAATCAATTATTTAATTTTCATCAAAGTTTTGCTGAAGTCGTAATGTAAACACATAAAAAGAGCAGAACAGAGACACTAACTTACTCAACACTATATTAAGTATTAGTAGTATTTAATGTACTGTAGTACAAAAAAAATGCTCTTTGGCTTTGGATGCAACACTTTTTATAGAAGCTAGTTAGTCTTGTATGCTAAGGTTTGCAATGCATGGGATGCTCGGGCAGACAAACACAGTTTGAGAAATTCTGTGCACTTTTGCATCGCTGTTATCAACACCCGTCATGACCAAAGTGTGTCAAGACAGAGACGTGATGAAGACCAGAGTGTATTGAGACTGAGTCAGGACTAAGATCAGAGTGTTTTAAAACCAGGACATATCCAAGATCACACCAGTATAAGTCCCACTCTGCATTATACACTTACAGTGGATGTGGAACATGCAAACCATGGCAGAGGTTTGCACACATTCATCTTTTGTGGTGGGCCACCACAACTACAACATCTGCTGCCACAGGTAGATTTTTGGAGCTGGACTATTCATTAGGAGGGCTATTGGAATATATATATACTTTTAAAGTGCACTCGAGGCAAAAATTGTCCAACAGAACATCATGAAATTCATTAATTCCCATAAAAATACCCATTAAAAACAAATGATGATTCCTCTGTTTATTGCCATACTGTACATATGCATGTGTAAGTATACCATGAGAAATGTCTTGATATAAAAATCAAAAGGCATTACAGCTTTGAATTTTTTTGTGGAAGTTTAGCTTTGTTTTCAATACGCAAACAAATGCAAACACTAAGGAGATGAAATATAATATAAATAATATATATGTGGTGTTTTTTGGACAGGAAATTTATGGAAATCCCCACAGTTGTTAACAATTCTTGAAACACAAGTCTGAGTCCTCTGTATGAGACAAAGAGAAGGCCATAGAAAAAAGCGGTTGAATCTGAGGCGGGACTGAAAGTGGTCTTACGACTGGTGTCGAGACAACACTGCACTGTTGTGCCAACCTCTTAAGAAGCCGAACACCACCTTTAACAGCTTCAAACGCACCACTTGTGGAAAAATCCAGAGCTTGAAAGACCTGCTGTGCCTAGTTACAGTTGTCAAGCATATGAACAGACCATCACTAGTTGGGGGATGGGATTAGCGACATCACATACATGTTCTAAGTGGGAGGTAGAAATCTGTCAGTCCTGTCATCTGTAAATCACGGGTTCACTCTGCTCGCTGAAGCAGCATGTGTTGTGGTTGGTGGTTAGTTCAGGATGTGGGACTGACTGCTCTGTTGTTCGAGGCCAGTGGGGTGACAGTTGAGAGAGTGGGAGCTATCAGGTTAGCTCTAAGCCTGAGGTAATAACCCAGTGAGCAGCAGCATTTCTTTATCTTGGCTTTGGCTGCAGGCCACAGTAGCCTGTGGTTCATTCAATAAAGCCCTTGCTGAACAGAGTAAACACCTCATACAGTATAAATTAACTCTGCTTCTTGAGGGTGCGGAGAATTTGACAAGTTATATAACGACTTCCCATTATGCTAAATATTTAACAATGTTACACATCTGCATGTGCCAGCTGTTGTTCTGAAAATTACCCCTCACTGAGATTTAAAAATTAATTTAGGAGAAGGAAGGAGTGGTCAACCTTGTGGTTACCTAATTATAACACCCATTAAGGACCACTCACCTCTTCCTTTAATCCTGATCCCTAATACCTGGAGTCCTGGAATCTGAAACATGTGACAAACTGAATGATTTAAAAATCGCTTCATAGGATTTACATATTTTAATGGTTTCATCTCTCTTTACCCATTTCTTGGACTCATTATATCGGGCTCCTTATACTGGATTTGCTACATTAGTATTGGATCCGTTATAATCCTATTGTAGAATTATAATCCCCTTGCTGTATTTTGTATTTCTACTAACTGCTTCAACTTTCTGTTCATGTTTTGCAACTGCCATTTTCCCACCCATAGCTCCGACGGCACTCCTTGGTGTCTCATGGAGAAAAAAAAATTCCTCCTTTAAATGTCTCCTGCTGAGGTCTTTTTCCTGCTTTAATGGAGTCTGTGCTGGGTTGGAAACTGTTGTGAGACAATGTCTGCGATATATATATAAAAAAAAACACTTGACCTGACTAAAAAAGCATTGAGGTTATTCTGGCTTTAACTGACTGAGGCCATACAGTACGTTGCTACATGGATAATGTGATAGTTTTCATGGGTATCGATACAGCCATCTTTAGTTCTAGTATGTGTATGTGTAGTTCTAGCAAATGCAAAGCTGTAGGCCCTGAAAACACTTGTGTTTGTGTTCATATTAGCAATTATTTCTTCTTCTTCCAAAGATGGTTATTTTATAGGAGTGTAATAATTCTCCAAATCCATGATTTGTTTTACTTTTTTGAGGCCACAATGTCATTATTAGATTACTGAGTCTTTATTCATAATTATCCACCAATAAGCTATGCTGTGCCATCTTGTGTTGAATTACAATCGATATTTTATTTTGAATTAAAACCGTGACAGCCCTATTATTTTTTTTAAAGTTTTGTGCTAACCGATCAGTAGTGGTCCCACCATTTTCAGTCAACGCAGACAGTAGCAGTAACATTTTACTTTACTAAGTTTTTCAAATTGATCACAAAATATAATATTGAAAAAATAATTATAATAGAAAATATATTTTAAAAAATCTAAATACATAGACATCTATTTTTTTAATTGATCTGTTATTACTACTACTACTACTACTACTACTACTACCAAGCTATCAGTCAGACACGTTATCTGTGTTTCTTGTAGGTTTTAACACTATAGCTTGCAAAACAGACTGATGTATTACATGAGATTTGAACTCAGACCCTCAAACCTTCAAACCGATCCTCTATCTCCCTGAGCTAATGAGCTGTTGACACGTGTTCTTGAGATATTGTGTTCACAACAATTAGACAGACCAGGTTACACTGACCTTTGACCAAAAACCACCAAAATCTAATTATTTCATCCTTGAGTCCAAGTGGACATTTGCGCTATATTTGAAGACATTCCCTTGAGGCATTCTTGAGATATCGCATTCACAAGAATAGGACATCCAGATGTACAAAAAACCTGAAAACATAATGCCTCTGGCCTTGGCTATTTCTAGTGCAGAGGCATTAAAACAATCACCCAGACCTAATTTATACATTTATTTGGCTTGTACAAATGTATGATTCTGCATGCAACACCGAAAAAACGTATCCTTATCCTATTTATTTATTCTTGACCCTCCGGTTACAGTTGAAGCCCTCATTACTCATTGTGCACTTACTAAAGTGCAAGCGGACACCAGTAATAGCAAAAAAAGAAGAAGAAAGAAACATGCACACACACATACGACCCTCATCATGTCCTAGCTACACTGGGGATTTGGGAAAATGTGTGCAGTGAAGCCTCAGGTCTTAACAGGACATGAAAGGGCCTGTACCAACAGGATGCCACTGCAGGAGACTGCCCTCACATTTGATGTGGTAATCCTGTCATGGAGACACCAAAGCTGGTTAGGTTTAACACATGCTGGTGTGGCTGTGATTCATGATGGCCTGAAGCAGCCTGGCACTGACAACAAAATATGGATCAGAGCAGAATGTGTTCGGTTATTATACTTGAACTTTAAAATTTAACCACAGTAATGTGACATTTATATGGTCCATTCTGACAGCCAAATGTCTCCAAACAGGAATATTTCAGATTGACTGGAGGCAGGAAGGATATACATATATAAACATAAAAGTAAATAAATCAGTTTATGATTCATTTGGGGATTGATGCCTATGACAGTATAATGCAGTGTGTTCCATGTGTATAATATAATGTGCAGTCCACATAAACAGTGTCAGGAGTTCAGTATCAGCACAATCTATTCTACTGCACAACTAGAACAGTAAACAAACACTTGTTCATAAATAAATGCAGACACAGATACAAACAAACACAAGCACACACACACTGCACTGAGTGTGTATTGTGTAGACAAAAAAACTAACCATGAGTCTTTACATGAGCGCCCAGGGGCAGTTAGTCTGACTCCAGCTAGAATAGTTGCTGCTTTCACCGCATCTGTGCTGCTGCTGCAGCTGCAGGATTAGATGCAGCTGAACCTTCAGTGTCTCTGCTCGTCTCACTGACAGCCCAGAGTTCACTGCTGAACAGCTTTACACAAACCTCTAAATAACTGATAACATCAAGTTCAGGTTCATTGGTAGAAGAGATCGAGAACAGTGATACAAATTTTCTCTCAGTTGGAGACAATGTACCTGTTTATTTTCCAGTTTAAAATGTATACTCAGTTTATTGGGTACACCAAGCCAAAATTGATGCCCTCTAATACAACAGCCCTGCTATGAATAATAAAGGTTTTAATGTTCAGATTTTGGTTAAACTGTTCTAGAGAGGCTGCAGTTTGTGGTGCTTGTAGAACTGTATTTTATCATACTGACAGGTGTTTCTATTATTTTGTCCAGCCCAATTTTATGAATAAGGGTAGGCTAAACACCTCTATAAAACAGTTGCAACAAACTGATGACTAACCTTCATGCTTGCTGTGTTCCTTGCAGGACTGTTGTATTAGCTTGCATTAGTTATCAGGTGTACCTAATCAACCGGCAACTGAGAGTGAAGACACAGCCACACGTGCTTGAAGCAATTGTTAAATTCAACATGAAAGCTGTCATGAGTTATTTTCCAGACACTGTCACCCTCTACAGTGATGAGAGATAAATGAGATAATGTTAAAATTACAACAAAGACAGCAGATCATACACAGTCACATTTGTGACATTGTGTCTTCAGCTGCCGTTGAGTGAACTATTATTTTACACAATCCTTTGTCTGGGCATCTCACAAACTTTACTAATCACAGTTATAAGTATTTGCAGATACTTTCTATGTTATAACTACCTGGTCGTCTTGTTTGGTCCTTTCCATTTATATACAGAACCAGTGTGTGATTTCAGACAGTATGCTGGCATCACAGATGCAAAAGAGGTGTGACGGTTGTGATGTTTAGCACAACAGCATCAGCCTCTAGTGTAACACATAACATATGCATCAGCAGTGTTTTCTAAGCATTAATTATGGCACAACATGGTAATAACAGTCATTTATTGTCTGTTATATGACAGCTTATTTTGTCCTCTATGCAGAAAGGACAGAGCTCCCAGACCTAATTTGGTGGGTTTTTCACCAGCAGGTTGGTTCAGTTCAGTACTCATTTTTTTGCGTTTCCATTGTAAAAAGTTTTGTTCGGTACCTTTGGAACAGTCCCCATTTTTCGTCACCCCCCTCCTTGAACTACCTAGCATGCAAAGTACTAAAAAGTGGAGCTAAAAGTGCTCCAGTCCATTGACTAGTTAGTAGAGAATCAACACAATGGGCTGAGCTGTGGCTGGTTTAACCACTGTTCATACCATGACAAGTTTTTTATACATTAGTAAACTATAACAAACTGAAAGGATGTTTCGCAGCCTATAGCAACCGTGCCAGACTGAGAATTTTTTTTTTTAATTCACTAGGACGACTGCCGGCAACTTTTAAGGTGGAACGTTTACTTGTAATGTTACTCAATTTATGAGATGACAACATGAATCCATCGCCATACCTTAAATTTCAACGTGACAACATTTCATTTGTTTTTATTGTCTCTCTTGGATGACAAACACTTTTAAGCATTTAAAAAACTTATAGTAATTGCAACTGGATTATGTGAACTGCATATATTCCAATCACCTCTTGGAGAAAAAAACTTTGCTGAACATTGTTGTCGTGTGCGCCAGCAGCACCAAACCCCTGTTGCCTAACAAGGAGTCAATGCGATTTAACACACTATGATTTATAAATATCCCATTGAAAGAAACTCTCACTCCAGCCTGCTCTTTTTTGTTCAGAAAATGTTGTGCTGTGCTGCCCCGTTCTGTGGGTGATAAACGGGGTGCAGACTTCGCTCTGTATCACTGGTGAATGAGGAAAAACAGCATGTGCTGCCAGACGGAGCAGTGAATTACAACAACCTCGCCAACCCACACATCATACGTTTAATACATAATAGCCAAACAGTATCAGTGTGATAGTCCCACTTTGAACAGGCAGTGTTAAGAGGGGATTTTGTGAAGAATTCTATACAGAATAGGCATAGAGCGAGCTTTAAACACTGCTTACATCTCTGTTAACAACAGTGATTCTCTTCCCAAGAACACACAGGACATTAACCGAACCTATCTTGATTGATTTCACAAAAAGTGATCCACTTTGACTCCCTGTGTGCTATCTGTATAATAGATTTGATGCTAAAAGGCCTACAGTCCCCTGGGCGAACATTCCTGTGCATGCATTCACCTTTCAAGTCTGAACTTATGCTACACTTACACACCATATGTGCACTGAGAGGGCTGTTGGTCACTGTAATTATTCCTCCTTATTGGCTGTATGTGTGGTTGCACTATAAAGGCATCTCTGCACAGGGAGCAAGAGGAGAGATGATAACAACGGACTTTATTAAAACAGCGCATACATACAAATCTATGCTTTAACCATGTGTATGAACGTTTAATGCAAAAATCTGGGATTCATCAGTATTTCTTTCCATGAATGTGTGCATTCTCTGCAAACTCTCAGGGTGTTAAGATGGCATATCTAGCCTCGCTTGAAGATATTGCAGCCCGTTCAAGGAGAGAGCACATCTTTAGACACCACCATAATGTTTCTGAAGAGTGACGAATGGTCTATGGACTCTTTCCAATACCAGGACACTCACAGACGTTCATTGACGGCTTGAGAATGGTGTGTCAGGGCCTTAAAATCTGAATTAAAACAACTTCCTCTGGGGTACCTGCAGGCTCAGTGGATAGAGCAGGCGCCCCGAGTGTGTAGGCTGTGTCCTCGCTGCAGCGTCCATGTGTTCAATTCCCGCCTTGGCCCTTTGCTGCATGTCACACCCTCTTTCTCTCCCTTTCACACTTGTGCTGTCGTATCAATTAAAGGCAAAAAGGCTATAAAAATATCTTTAAAAAAACAAAAAAAAAACTCCCCATGATACATGTCGAAATGGGCAGCAATCTGATAGCAAATAGCAGGTGCAGGCCTGTACATTTAAAATGACTTATTCACTAACATGCACATGGTGGCAAGAACCAAATTGACCAGTCAAAGCTGAAGTAATGCTGGACGGTATGACCTAAAATTTTTATTAAATTTTAAAGATTCTGGTGGTTTTACAGTATATCAAGGTGCACATCCCTCTATCCTTGGACCCTCACAGTGGATAAGGAAAAATTCCCCCTAAAATCCCCCTTGGCAGGAATCTCAACTGTAACCTTTCCCATCAAAAACAAAAGCCAGATGTTAGAGGGTGTTATTGTTCTTTTTCTTTTGTCCTTACACTCAGGATGTTTTGAATTAAAAATTACATTAATTCAGAACTTATAATGTGAATCTTGTGTTTAATTATAAACAGTAAATGCCTAATCTTGTGATACATAAAAAACTCACCTGAAAACCTGCAGTTTAATAGCCATTTTTAATAGCCATTTAAAAAAAAAAGAAAGAAAAAGAAAAAGAAAAGAGACAAAAAAGAAACAAAAAACATGATTGCAGTTTTACCATTTTAATCTATCCCCTTCTCACCTTTGTGTGTTGCCTGAATCAAATATGTTATTCAAACAAAGCTTTATCTAAGCCTGCTTCCTCCTGGGTTTGCTGAGTCTTGGAAGTGGTGTCAAGTGTTTGTTGATCCATCAGAGCATGTAGGGCAACCTCCAGCAATGCATGTTAATGTAGGTCCAGTAATTTTAATTAGGACTTTCATGGGTCATATCCACCTGCTTCAGTTCCAAATAACAGCCATATCGTTGACTCCAGATAAACTTAGACAAGGTGAGCTAACCTTATTAAATAGCAGACAGAACTCCCTTCATTTACCCTCACTGTAATTTGTTTAACCTCTAAGTTTTTTTCTTTGCACATCACAACTCCTGCCTTATATTGATGCTAACAAATACGAGTATATGCAGACGCTCTCTATGTTCAAACTACCTGCTTGTCACTGTGAAGTGTATGTGGGAGTGGAGCTGTAGCTCACTGACGCAAGGTTTTAACACTGTGATTGGTCCCCCACTTACGTCTCTGTTAACAACAATGATTCTCTGCCCAAGAACACACATGGGCCATTAACAAAGCCTATATTAATTGATTTCACAAAAAACAATGCGATGCAGAATGACTCACTGTGTTGTGAAGAAAGCATTAATTGAAACCAAAGCACGCACCAACAGCTTGTCATTTCTGTCAAATGACTCATATGACACCCAATTTCCTGAAGAATGAGTAATTATAGAAAAGAAACACAACAATTTTTAAACACAGGCAGATTTGGAACAGCAGATGTCAAGGCAGCCAAAGTTTTCAAACATTTTGTTAAAACAAATATATAAATAAATTATATATATATATATATATACTTCCCTCCACAGTCTATGGCCCTAATAGATAAATCCCAGTGCCCCCTGATCTGAGTCGAGACAGTCGAAAAGCCACACGAGCCTTTTGCAAAATGATCTCAATGTGTGTTCAGGCTCATGTTGATTTGAAAGCCCAGTACGTGGTTTAAATACTAACAATAGAATTAAAATCAATACAGATTTTCAGAGGAAGCCAGAGTCGGAAGGCCAACAGGAAGATAATGTGTTTCCTCCTTCTAGACGCAGCAAGAGGCTGCAGCTTTTTTAGCTCCAGCTGCGATCTACCAATACTCTACAACCCAAAATACGTCAACACAATAACACAACAGTTATCATGACAGTGAGGAATGGAGTCAGTATGATCGTTTTGTGAATGTTTTAAGGTTAAA
This sequence comes from Plectropomus leopardus, assembly GCF_026936395.1. Classification (NCBI taxonomy): domain Eukaryota; kingdom Metazoa; phylum Chordata; class Actinopteri; order Perciformes; family Serranidae; genus Plectropomus; species Plectropomus leopardus. The sequence continues at coordinate 16,777,406 of NC_142176.1, forward strand.
ACAATACACTGTCTGATTTCTTCTCACTGGTTCGAAGTGGGCCAGGGCTCAGTTAAAAAGGTGATGTCATTTACTTCTGCCAATCAGAACTGAGAAAAATTTGGATTTAAATGTGATGTCAGTTTTGTTTTTCTTTTTATCAAGTTCTCTATTATTAGCGTATGATCAATAATTATGCTCAAGCTGCCCCACAGCTGTTAATCAAATCCTATCAACCCGCATCCACATAGTTCTACAAAGCAACCTTTTTTTGTTTTTCCCCAAATTATATTTGATTGTTTCTTATTTGCCATAAATATATAACTCTTTATAGAGTTTCTTTAAATCTTTCAAAGACAAGATTTACAACTAACTTCAAGCTTACAGACAATTTTAAATAATTACTGCTAACCCCCCCCTTATAATTATTACAGTGTACATAATTAAAAACTAAAAATAAATACATGAGGCATACTAAATTAAATGTAGCAATCTCAAAGACAGAGCAGGATGTTAGATTATTTTCTGATTATGATATTGCCAGTAAGAACATTTACTTGAATTCTTTCTGCAAAGACTGCTGATAATTAGAGAAGATGATGTTTGGATTTCATGGCCATCATTGGTGAATGGCTATGGTGAGACATGAGGTGAAGGCCACCTTATTCTGAAAGAAATGACCCCTGCCTGTAATTGCACATGAACAAAAGCTTTGTGAGGGTTCAATAGCATATTGAGTGTGGGATTTAAAGGAAAAACTACTCTGTGGGAGCTGAACTGCGTGGCTGTTCGGTAGAACATTTAAAAGGTTATAAAAACTATCTTTAGTCTGCAACTGAGGGTTATTTTTTCGGCAAGGACTATTTCCTTCTTTGCATTCTGTTGTCTTTTTAAAAGACTGGGGACTCCTGGATGTTTGCATCTTAGCAATAATATGGTTTTATCTGCGGGGATATAATATTTCTAACTGTGGAATCACTGATATTCAGAGCTGATGGCTGGGATGAGGGAGATGCTTTGGTCCTAACCACAGCGCTCAGAGGCAGAATTTTCTAACTAGCTCATGCCATGACAAGTACAAGGCAGAAGCGAGGACTAAGGTATGAGCACAGAGAGGTATCTAAGTGCTCAGGAGTCGGCAACTCTCTGGCCATTACACTAAAAATATTAAATATATTTTGCAGTTAGACTTTGAGAGGTGAAGAGGATGGAGAGGAGAGGAGAGCTCTACTGCTGTAGTGTCATAGCAGGACCAAGATCTCCAGTACTGACCCTTTCATTTCACATAGACAAGAGCAGTTTCTACAACCAGGTGTCAGGTTTTGTGGAGGAATGGCTGACATGGGAAATAACAAGGTCTGGTCAGTTTGAGTCCTTTTAGGAGGCAGAGCTTCTAGCAGTTTAAGGCAGCATCAGAGGAGCAGTTTGCAGGAACTTACACATGAGGTCTCTTTCAGCTGACAACTATGAATCCAGCAACTCCCCAGAGTGATCTGGCTCTAAAGAAAGTATTACAAACCACTATTTTTACTGATGCAGACACGAGGATTTAGATGCAAATTTGTTTTCATTGAATGCATAAATATGTTTCAGGGGCTGTGAAGGTGGTGGTCATTTGCATAGCAAAAGTGTTCGACTGTTAATTACTTCAACTCTCACAACAGGTGAACTGTTTAATGCAATATTTTATGATCATGTCTACAGCTAATTATGTAATTAGTGGAGGTTTTGTAACCATAATGTTATGTCCCACACATCTGTTAGTTTCAACAACAAGCAGTAGGTATAGTTAGTATGCATTTCACAACTTGTCCCCATGACAACTGCTTTACCCAATAACCTTCATGGTTTTTACAGCACTGTGTGTGTGTGTGTGTGTGTGTGTGTGTGTGTGTGTGTGTGTGTGTGTGTTTGTATGCACTTGTTATCCCTGTAATTATATTTGCAATAAAGTAATAACAGGATTTTCTCATATTACACCGTATTTACTGTAGTATCTGTCAACAGCATCCTACAGTTTAGACATAGATCTTCAAACATGCAGCCTCAGAAATGAGAACCAAAATATCGAATCATCGCTAAATGCCTTTAGCAGCCTGTTTTTACAAACAAAAAAACACAAAAAATATTGGAATTTTCCTCCCAAGACAAAAATGACCTCACACCCTTCTTTATACCAACCACTTTACAGATCAAGGACAATAAATAGTATTTCAAATTTGCACTATGTCACCGGCCTGTGTCTGATTCAAAGGTTAGATTTTATGAGCTGTAATCAGGCTCAAGTACATGAATAGATTAGAAAAATAAAATCTAAGATCAGACCAAAAAGAAAAAGAAAGCAGCAAGTGTGGAAGTACTTGGAGAAACTAACAAGAGGGTAACTGCCTGTTGGACCTTTAAAGGAAAAAGTGCTTTTTTAAATAACCAACTGCTTCTGTCAGTCTGGTGATCATTTCTCATGCAGCAGAGCAGGTGCTCCGTCCTGCTCAGGCTCAACAGACAGACACTGAGCAGTGGTGGACTGCTCGCTTTGCAGAGCTCCATCAGTTTCACACCAAATATCAATGAATACGCGTGTATGCAGCACCCATGAACTATTGAGAGGCTTCTGATTTCAAGTGTTCCTTTTCATCTTTGCTATATTTTCAATTTCAATGCTGAATACATTGTGAACCACCACAGAGGAATGTTAATATTGTGAAATTGCAGCCCACTGAAAGATGGCTTTCTTCAATTATGCCAACATATGGAAAGTTTAAAAAGATACGGTTATTATTGATTAAAAGTTCATCCCAGTATCTTAACCTGAAGATAGTTTTTATCAGAAAAAAAGAACTTTGACAACACATTTTTTCTGCCAGCTCCTAAAATGTTTTTCCTTCCCTTGGGCTGAAATCTTCTTGATTTTTTTCCAATAAAGTTTGACCTGATTTGAGAGTTTTCTTACGACAAATATGAGCGACAGACCACTCATTTTGAATCTTAAGTTCATAGCCTGTAAAGATCGCTTGAGCTTGATACTTCACATTAAAAATAAAAAATAATTTAAATTTTTCCAGCGATTTCCCTTTTTTTTTTTTGTAAATCGTATCAAGTTATTTTTTTACAGATACAGATACACAGCATTTACACGCTTTAAAAAAAACATTCTGACCATATATGTTTTTTCCAGCGATGTCTTTGAGTTGTCTGCTTCAGGTTCCACTTAGTTTGTAAAACAAAAACCACCTGCGCCCATTATTGCACCTGTCCCTTTCGAAGTCTTTGCACAGGCTGAAAGGATGTTGCTGCTGAGAGACTCAGAATCTGTAAATTATTTATATTTCAGGCAGAAAAACAAAGTTGGAGAACAGAAGGGTTGACACTGAGGTAACGACTCGATTAGGTTTCAGGATGGAAACCAGGCAAATGAAACACAGAGCATCATTTCTAGCACCTCAGTACCAACACTCCCCTTTTAATGAATTTCACTCACACAACAACCCTGTCTCCTAGACATTACATTTCTATATTGCTCAACTGTTTTCATAATTATGTCGTAGTGACAATGTTATTGCTTCCTAGATTATGTTCAAAGACACCCTTTCCTTTTGTTAATGAAACACTTTTATGCACTGAGCTGGATGTGCAGAGAGTTGGTGGGGTGTCGGGGTGTATCGTGGACAAACAAGCAAAGTGCGGGACTGTGTTTCTGTGCTTTTGGCAATTTTCAATTTTGGTTTAAAGTAAATAACAAAGGTAATAATAAAAAATAATCCCGCATTCACTACGAGTGAATGCTGTATTGCAAGATTGCCTGTTTTTGCAGAATACATACAATGTCCACATTTTTTAGATTTGCCAACATTTCCTCATTATGTTAACAGAAAACGTAACGAACACACACACACACACACCAACCCTTTCCTTTTAGGGTCATATATAGCCCCCTCTTAACGCCACAAAAAACCCACTAACATTCACTAACATCTGGTCTTTGTCTTCAGTGGGAAAGGTTATAATTGGCGTTCACTCGCAGGACAAATGACTGCAGTATTCATGGGGATTTATCAATTTATCGGCCTCAGCTCCAAATGACAGTGATTTCAATATGACATCTTAGAGGATGCACAATTTTTCATCCCTTTTCGTGTATGATGCAATGATGCACTGCCACAAAATGCCATCTGTCTCCATCCAAGCAGCACTATCACTTCCCAATTTGAAACAAGACTGAATAAAAAACAGGTTTTTAAGAAAGAAGTAACCTTTGTAACATATTCAATGACATCCATGCTGCTTTCTACTGTTTACTAGCCAGCTCTCCATTTCCCTAGGAACGCCGATCAGACCTGCAGCCAATTTTTCCCAGTGGCCACTAACGGTATTGCAGTAAAAAAAAAAACCTGCCATCCAAAGAGCAATCTCACCATAGACCATCATTATAAAACAGACATCTGTAGGACAGGACATCTCGAACTGCAAATAAGGTCAGTTATAACTCTTTTCATTATAACTTTTTGATCCACAGAGGTTTTATATTTGTAAATCACCGCAATATAGTCTATGAGCCAATTTTTTTTATGATTTTTTTGTTATGCTCAAGGCAAGCAACTCCATTTAAATGAACAGTGTACCATCATGTCATAAGATATCTAAGTATTATAATAAATATTAGAATAAATGCATGCTGATGCTGTGCATGTACATGATATGGAGTCTATTGCCTATTTTTTTGCAGTTTTTCCTGCAGTTAAAAAAATTGATACATGTGCCATTTTTTGGAGAAGGTTTGTATGTATCTTTAAAGGGTAAGCCCACTGTTGATACACAAGACCTGTATATTTATATCTTATATCTCGTAAATACACAAACTATTGTTGTCTCCAACGGAATGAATATGTTAAATATGTTCATGTAATGCTTGAGGCATTACATAAACAGGTTGTTTCTCATTACTTGTGCATAGAGAACGCTAAACCTAAATAATAAATACTTTTTGTCTTTGATAAAGCATGCTTACTTTTGTATTGGACACAACTGAACTCGTTTTAGCAAAAAGCAATAAAATTGGACCTTAAACGATAAGGGTACTGAGCAGTTTTAGTACAGCACATTCGTGCTAAGCAAACTGTGACCTGACTAATGTAAGCACAGATGGAAGTTTCATACACAGCTGGTTTTGTGTCCCATCCCAAGGGTAAACACACCGTTTGGGGGAAAAGGCTTTACAAACAGATGCTTCTCTGTATGTAAAGTTACTAAAGCAACTTTATAACGAAGCTGGTCACAGATTAGATAATACAAGAAGCATCAAAATTAATGCATGCATTAACACCTGGACTCAGGCAGGAATAAATAAATAAAACTGGTGTAATTATTCAGCAGTCTTCAGCGTATGACACTGGAATATGTCCAACCTTACACACTAATACTGAGCCTCATAGCCTTAAATATAAAAATATTCTGTTTCACACTTCTATAATTTATGGAAAAAATGTGTTTAAATCCCTTGCATATGGGTGTTAATTTGATTTTTGTATTGAACTCTTGAGTCAGGAGACTTTAAACGTCAAAAATGTAAATGTGTGTATGTGTTAGGCCATAAATTGCCTGGCGAAATGTCCAGTCGTGCTGGAACAGACTCAAACACCTTCATCCCTACAACAGTAATAAGCTGGAAAGGAAACTGATGAATAATTTAGAGTGGGGATGGCATCAGTATTGATTGACCCTGGGCTAGTTACAGGCACAAAAACAACAGAATTGAGGGTAATTTGTTCCCCTCTTTCTCCTTTACTTTCATGTCGCCCAAACACCTCACAAACACACTGAATGCGACTAAAATCCTCTGTAACTTCTCAAACAAATGCACACAAGTGAGACAAAAAGATACATATAGTGCTGAATATGCGTCAATACTGATATGACAGAATAAGTAAGCGTCGTTTCACAAACTTCATGGACCAAAGCAAAAACAACACATAAATAGAGGAGATGCTATTGAATTTCTGGAAAGAGTGGCTGTATTGACCAGTCTTAACAAGAAGTTTAGAGTTATGTAATTGTGATAATTATGCAAGGATAGACTGCAGGATCTTTACAAGTCCTCCAGTTTCTAGGTCACATGGACAACAGGAACTACTTAATGGTACGGTGGATTGAACCAGCCTCTCTGCACTGAGGGATTTAAACTATAAAAGCATGTCTATATGTACAGTATAAAGCCTGGTTAAGAGGTTTTCAACAGAGTAGGAAAACCTCCAAAGGCAAGCAACACAAAAGTGGTCACTTTCTCGTTATGCTCATAGCAATTGGGTTAGCTTACCTCCAACACAATGGCCCTGCATTTTGTGATTCAGTGCTTTGAATTATGCACTTAATAGGATTTCCTTGGACACACTATGGTTTTATTTCAGCTTGCCCGCCTACCCACATAGATGAGTTTAGCTCAAAAGGCTCAGCTGTGTTGAAGCTAGGTAAACACCTTCTACCTTTAGGCAGATGTGCTAACCACACTATGTCATGGGAAACAGTGGCGGCCTAAACAGCCCGCTGATGAGCAGAGAGGCAAGAGCTGAGACAGATTCCAGTACATGCTGTGGCTTTCTGGCAGCGTCTACTGACAAGCTGCTCGGGGGCTAAAGCAGCCAGGTTTGGTGGACCAGTTTGGCTCAAATTGAGCTTGAGATGGGAAAGGACTCTCATTTACACTGAAACTGAAGATAATGCAGAACAATCGTTACAATGAAATGTGGGGCATTGTATGTTTCTGAAAGTCAGGAATATGTTACATTTGTATGTTTCATATGTATGACAATATTCAGGTTACATGCATGCTGAGTTTCTCACAAGGACTGTTGGGCATAGCTTCCATGATGTCACCCATAGGATCGTGGACTCATTACTGCCATTGGGTTTTTAGCCACCAGAAGTGACCATATTTCAGTAAAAGGGTGGCGCTGTGGAGGAGCGAGGGATGGATCTGACTGAGGAGCTTAAGACACAGGCAGCCTGTCAATCAAAGTGGCTTTAAGTTTTAATAAAATCGAACAGGTGATTTTTAGGCTAATTTTTACTTAATTTAAAAAGGACTATAATCATACTGTGCATACAACATCTCTTATTTAGATTTTACCCATTTATATTGTTAAATTATGTTGTATATTTTTAACTTGTAAATGTTGAACCATATTGTGTGCCTTTTTGTTTGATGTCTTAACCATTGTACATGCTGTTATTTTTAGGATGCCTTTTAACATCAGGCGAGGACTACTGACGAAAATTTGCTCTCCAGCTAACTCAGGGGCATTTACATTTGTTTGAATGTGGATCACCATAGACTGTCCCTTTTTTTAATAAATGATGAAAATAAAATAAAATTAATTACATAAAAATGGGGGTTGAGTAATGTGATGCCAAGACTTTGTGCTAAAGGTGTGGGTAAAGTCTGGTACTTGCAGGTTCATGCTTTCTTTGAGAGCACTGTCTGTGAATAATGGCACCTGAGTTGATTCAACCTGTTTGTTGGTGATTTTACAAAGAACATTTTTACTCACTGCTCTATGACAGAGCCGAGTGATTGGTTAATTAATCCAGGCTAACAAACTGAAAATACTACAGCAGTGCACACAGCATCCAGATGCATACTGGCAACACTGTTGGTATTTACTGTATATACAGCAGGGTGTTGATTAACCAGTCTTCTGCATGCAGCATACAAGGGAAAGATGTGTGATGTTTTGCTGTTCACAATACAGTACTGTGGTGCTCCAAAAATAAATTCTATAATGGCATGACTCCAGCACCTCTCCCTCTGTTTCCAGGTTTATTGTTCATCATTAAAGTTATGTGTAAACACAAAATCAGCACTATCCTGCACTTTCAGTTCCAAGCACAGTGTGGAGAAGGCAGCTAACAATGACCATAAAGCAACTTGTGTGTTTGTCATGTCTATGTAGTGTTGATTATGGTAAACTATCTTGCACATGGAGATGAGCACTACAATTTCAGTTTGGTTGTCTCAGCCAGGTTTTGGAAATTTGAAAATCCACATGTATGAGATGTCGAGTGTGAACCGCTTTCACTGGCGCTCATTATGTTTGAGCAAGTGAGCCAGGAAATCATATAGGGAGTCTTTGTGCCATCTCAGTGAGAACTTTTCAAACATTTTGTCTGTATGATATCATGCAGCGCTCTTGTTGTGGAAGATCTGTAAAGACAAGCTCCACCAAGACTAAGCTGCAAAAGCTTAGAGGAGCTTGCTAAAAAACAGGCAAAGGCACAGGAAACTACCAAACAACAAAACATCACCATGGTTTTGTAATTTATCATCATCCCTGCAGCACGAACCATACTGTGCACATCTTGCAGACAGCTGTCGACCACAATAGGTGTCTAGCCCTCTATTTTTCTTTTTCAGCAGAAACAGCCACACTGACACGGAGTACTGTGAATTGTTTTTCTCTAGAAGCTACATTTTTACTCAATTATGTGTTTTTGTAAGAAATTGGTGAATCAAAATCCGAACAACCATGATCATTTTATTGCTTAACACACTGTCTGCGATGCCTCAGTTGGTGCGTGCACTTCTAACTTAGCAAAGCATGAAAGTACATAAAATAAGACCATTTAATGTGAAGGGTAAAAACATATAAATGAGTGAACTACCCCAAATTAATGGTGAGGAAGTAAAGCAGATGAAGGGGTGGCATGGATGAAATGATAAGTAAAGTGATGGAGCTGCCTGGCTTTAAACAGTGAGGGGTTAGAGGGTGGCCACATTGATCTGTTGTGTCTGTCCACGTACATTAATCCTAATTCAGACAGGTCTCCGTTGAGCGAGCACGGCTGATTACACATCAGTCTCTGTCAGATTTCCATCTCTTTTGACAGACAGAATCACCTCTGGACAGACGGATTCATCGCCCTCTATTAAGCCATGGAGGTGAAAACTGAGACAACCCACTTCACACCTTCCCATCATTTTAAACTCATTAATAGGTATCAAATGAAAATTTAAAATAGCCCAGCAATGTGCTGGAATGACTGTGGGTTTCCCAGCTCAATTTTTAATTTAATTTACACTGAGTAGACAGCATGTTTTTCTCCATTCTCTGGCCACCAAAATCAGCTAACAGACAGAAAACATCTGTCCAATTTGTTACAGTGTGGTTGTGTTGTTGGAGCTGCGGCACAACATCAAACCGTGGCTCACAATTTTCTCAAGCCAAAAACCATAAGTTCATGTCCCTAATAGGGATGTCAATTTCGGTTATTTTGCTTTCAATAGGTTGACACCCATTAACCGCTACCTAACACATTCATTTTTTTAAAAAGTAAAATACAAAACAGCTATAGTCCAGCACTTAATTGCCTCAGTGAACTCTAGCACAGCATTTAAAAGCATTTCCTATTTAGATGTTAATATATTGTCTTGACTTTTATGTTATTTTCTGTTGGCTTTGCTGACTGAAAGTCAGCCAGCCATGTTAACATGTGGAGATGTGCTCACCACCTGCACTGCAACCCGATTAACGATTAACTGTTGAAATCCCTAGTCTCTATCCAACACATTCTAATTTGCAACTCATCAGATACTGATGACTGGTCAGGAGCATTACTTCACAAAATGTGACTTGCTATGTACCCCTCCAGCATTAGTTTTAGATGCTCAGGGATAGCATATTATTTTACGCTCCTTACATGCATTGTGTCTTTTAAAGTTACATTTATTTTCTCAGGAAATGTGTGGTTTTAGCTTGTTAAATGCATAGTCTCTTTTCATAATACACTTAGAATGTAGGTTGGAAAAAAACAGGTTTTTTTTAGGTTTAGAAGAAGTGACAACATGGTTGGGTTTTGAGAAGAATGTCATGATTTGGCGGAAAATAAGCATTTTTTTTATTAATATAATGTAATGTCCCGTGACATATGTCACTAGCATAGTATGCTGCATATACTAGCAAACTACATAAGATAACTCCACTGACTTTTGGTTTCATACAGGACACGAACAGCGGGCACCTGGGTGAAGGTCCGAGGCTTGTTTTAAGCATCCACTTCCCTTCTGCCTGCCCTGTGCATAATATAATGACTTTCTTGCACTTTATACAACGGTAGGCGCCCAGTGCATCAAAAAATGTTACAGGAGTCCATGCTAATTAAGGACTCCTCGGTGTGTCGATTTATGACACTAAAGGCCACTGACCATTATTTGACAAGTTGGGAGTGAGACCAGGTTTCCCTATCTAAAACTATTTTGAACATCTTGATCTATAATGACCACAGCAGCATTTCCCACACATTCATGTGTTTGTGGTGCAGCATCATAACATCAGCATCCACAGCCACATTTAGATTTTCTAGTTTTGGAGATGCGACTTAACTATTCATTAATTTATATAGTCTAGTGTTGTCTATCGTTTTACCAATATACCTTAAAAGAAACGGGCTGCATTCCTATGGAAACAGTACACACCTGTTTCCTTTCACTTGCCTCACTTGCCTGAGCTGCAGCTGCTCCTCCGATCCATCGATCTAATCTGATCAGCTCTTATTAATCCTACCAGAAACTGACTTAAAGGAAGTCTTGAATGTGACAATTAAACTGTATTTTCCTCAATTATTTGGCCCGCAACTCCCACTTAATAAACTGTTGTGAAGTTTTGCTTGTGCTACGTTTAAAAACAGTATTAAAAAAGTATTTAACTTTAGAGTGAACTTCTGACACCACAAAGTATATACTCGTTTTTTTCCACCAGATCTTTGTCAGCACTATGTAATACAGAGATTAGAAATCCCAACAGCACTCACACCCTGTGGTTGTTACTGCTGCTAAAACATTAGCTCAGCATGCCCAGTATAATGAATTAGCATGCCAGTGTGATTAACTGGTGCTAACACTTGTTCTTTTGTCGCCTGCTGATCTAAAAAGAAGCTGTGGCAAACTTAGAGAGAAACAATGTAGCGAACCAATCTCCAGTACATGCCACAACTTCATTAGAGCTGTAACTGAATTCATTTTATGACATGACTCATGGATTTGGCCAATTTGGCCATGTTACCATCGGTCATAATTGGCTGTTGTGTCTGCAATTGCACTGGGCGGAGTGACTTTTCAATGACTGATTGCTCTGGCAGGAAGAAACTTTCATGTGGGAATTGAGATTTCTACTTCTATTCAGAAGCTGAAGGATGTTCAGCTCTGGGTTTCTTTCCATGCATTCAAATTCACAGTGTGTTTCCCTAAATCTCCATAAAATCCTTTAGTCCTCTCAGTGTAGTGTGGCTACAATAAGTAATGCACACTAAAGTATACATAGGTGGTGCCCATCAACACTGGATTACTGTGATTGATTGAAGAAATAAAACACTGATCATTTATTTTAGACTTTTTCCTTCCTGAGAAAAATGGTCATTGCCAGATCGTTTCCTGGCCCTGGCACTCTGCTGAAACAACGTGAAATGGAGCGTGGAGAAAGGCCTGGCCACTGCTAATGACTGATTTACTTTCTCTCCAACTGCATCCCCATTCCAACAGCGCTCAACAACAAACAACCCATTAGAGAGGCTCAAAATATTTAGAAATTGGTCAAATAAATCAATAATGGATTTCTCTCAGGACATCCATCACATTTTACCGCAAGCATTTGTGTAATGGAGAAATTGACAGTAATGTCCTGTCAGCACTGTTAGTTTTAAGCTGATGGAGAACAAAGTCATTTCTGTCAGATTTGTGTCATCAGACATCTGCTTATCATTGGCAAAATAAATGAAGAAAATAAATGTTAGGTACCGAGTTCTTCAACCCCCTCAGAATATCAATGTGACTGTCGAACACATGGTGGAGGATGTGCTCCAAAACTATACTGTAAACTGAGCATGTTTATTTATCTCTACAGTGACTTCAATCTGGATCGCTATATCAGTTGAATGATGAATGATGCAAGTGAAAACATGAATCTTTATTATCATCTTCATGGGTACGCCTTTATTTTGTAATTCTCTGTCACCATGAGGAGAAAGATGATGAAGAAATAGTCAGGAATAAATCTGCAGTGTGGAGATATAGTAGATTTTTAAAGAAAATTAGAGTCAATAGACAGAGCACATGCCATATGTAAATGACATTATGAGATGAACGTACCTGCCTGAAAGGGCTTCTCACTCTGCTAACTTCTTGCAGCATCATGGCAACATTAGCTGCTCTGTTTCAACAATGCTGAAAAAATGTGCATGCAGGCTGAAATTTAACTGTACTGTTCTGTTAGGATATGCAGTGACTTTGACCAACAGTGATTAAGAAAAAGTATGAATAATACATGTAAATTCTTAAGCTATAACTAGAGGAAAGCTCATGGGTGATAAAAAAAACAACTGTTTTGTCTGTGAACTTTTACAATTATTATTGAGCCGAATTGTTTTACCTTTTGTTATGTGATCTTGTAAATCTAGCTTTTATGGCTGTTGGGAGAAGTTTGCCCTTGGGGCTTTAAGCCCTGGATTTGGATTTTTTTTATTTTTTATGCACGTAACCGGCTACGATTATTAACATTATTTATGTGATGTTTTTTATCTTTTATGGCCAAAATTAAAAAGAAAGGGGTGGAAGCTTCTTCTGTAACAGATTGTGTTACATGGACAGATGATATTGTCATATCGATCACAGACCCCTGAATCAGTCTAAATTGTATCACGGCAGACTTGGTGATATCAGCAGATATCATATCAGTGTTGAAAGAATCAATGTAATATCTTATTATGATGAAACTGGTGATTTACACCCCTACGTCTTATCAATGTAGCATTTTACCTGATAGACTGAGTATCTTATCTTGAGCATCATATTCATCAGCGTCTTCAAATGAACGTGCTTTGTAGAACAAGGCAAAAGCTAGCTTCATGCTTGCTGTAGTGGGAAGTTCACACGCTAAAAAATGCATTTCAGCACCTCCGGTTCCTACATCTCAAAGTCAATGGGTCTTTTGAATTGGGTTTTTGATTAGAAGCCTAAAATAAGGTCTCAGGTTAACACAAGCTGAAGAGACTTTCACCATTTGTTCAACAACATAAATCACTCATGAACTTTGAAGCTTATGTGTTTTCAAAAATGCAGTTGCTAAAAAGTGGCTACAGAACATCATCATGCCGAGCTGCCACATACACAGCTTTAAAGCCTTGCTGCGGTGGCGACGTTAAATCTTGTGACAATGATGTAGTTCGTTCATAGCCTAACAGTAGCTTTTTATTTCTGGTGATTACATTTTGGCCTCAAAAATGCTATAAGTGATGTTCTCATTTGACGATTATCTTGCTTAACAAAACATACTATTATCATTTGTTTGCAACAGAGCTTATTTTGCACAGAAATTCAAAATGGAATGAGAAAATCTCATAGGCTTTTTGATGAGGGAACCATGGCTAAGCTAACTTTCGCGTCAGACTACAGAGTAACATCAACCCTGATGCACTATTTCAACAACAAGGTTACACCATATGGGGACCATAAACGTCGGTACAAACTTTCGTGGCAATACATTCAATAGTTGTAGAGAAATTCCAGTCTATTGGTGGACCATCTGACAGCCAATGCAATTCCACAAGCCTGGCAAGAAAAAAAATGCTACAAAGCCTGAATTGATCCACAATATTGTACAATGGAGCACGGTCAGCCTGTAATGTAATGTTAAGTTTTCAGATTTGGCTGTTGGTTCATAGCTGGTATTAAAAATTTCATCTTTTTAAATTAAACATCACAGCTTCTGTGGGCTGCCATCAGTTTCATGATTTTTTAAACAAGTCTCCACCACAAAACAATACAATATATGCACACAGACAAACAAACAAGCAAAAAAAACAAAACAGCAACTGAATCTGCGGATGCTTCCTCTGGTCAGTGTTATACAGACAAACAGTGGAAGAGCCCTCTCTGACTCTGAGGGAAGCTTTCCTTTAAATCAGAAGGTCACTCAGTCCCAGTGATGAGTCAGCACTACAGAAAGACAGATTTCTCTGTAAACACTGTAGGGTCATGCCATTAATATACATTACACAGTATCATAGAGTTAATTAGAATTCAATTGTATGGAAGGAAAAGTCCAGTAATCTTACTTAAATTAAGAATCACAGACAAAGCAAAACACACAAGGACAATTATAAATCAAAGCTTATATAAAACTACAGTATATTGTTTAAACCAGTACTTCTGTCTGTATTTACAGTACATTCTACATGCAAAGAAACATTTTACATAAGTCCGCTACAGGACTCTTTATAATAAACCATCCAGCTTTAAATCGTTTAGCGGTGAGTGGTAAAAGGAAAAGGATTAGACGATATGTAACAATTTAATTCAGCTTTGATCTGAGATGCAGATGACCGACTGGGACGTGAGAGAGACATTAGCACAAATCAACTGAAAACAGACCGAGATTGAGCCATGCTGCAAATGGATCGGAGAGCGAGACACTTGAGTAAATATATAAGGGATAATGATGACTGAGAGCTTTACATTCATCATAAAGCTCAATGCTCAATGGTAATCAAAGTCATATTAACTAAACCCTTTGCTCCTTGTTTCTGAGCCTGAAGCCAATCAATTTTTTCATAAAACTCGCTGATCTCAGACAAATCCCACCACTGAACTGCAACTTCTGACCTTTCCGTCACTCACAGAATGTGTGCACAAGTTGCTCCCAGTCACTGCTTATGTAATTAGCTGCTGCCTTAGCAAACCAGAGACTAATTATATACAGACAGTGAGTGTAACACAATGATTTCATGAACATAAATCCTGCCTTCTGTGTCCAAGGTCTGACTTGGAAATAAAGCAAATAAATGCCATCGCATATGTGTAGTTGTGTATGTAACAAGTAAAATATTGTCCTTAAAAAAACTTGAATTTAATGTTTTTTTAAATACTTTTTCAAGATCTTTTTTTGTAACAAAATTTAAAAATGTTTTTTTGAGAAATCATATATTTTTTTATTCAAGCACTGCAGGTTAAGGATAAAGGCAGGCAGTTTACATATATATGTTCTTGTTCAGAGTTATGTTTTATTCAGGAACATGGTTACATGTTGACTTAGGTTTATCTAAATTTTGCCACCAGGAATAAAGTAAAAAGACATTATTGGTGTAAGTGTTTTTTATATTACTATGTAACAATTTGAGAGCTGTTAGTTTGTTTAACTGTCTGCTTGCACTAACATCCAACTGTAGACTGAAAGTTTCAAATCCACAGCAAAAACATCAACACTTCTGGCACGGGACGAGCTGAGTCGACAGGTTCTGCTTTAATTTATTTAATCATAACAATATTTTATTCAACTTCACTACACAGTACTTTATTTAACATTATACTTTATTTACCAGTATAACAGTAATTCATTAAACTTTATTATAAATGTAGTTTGTGGACCTTTATTTTATGGCAGCAGCTACTTTATTTGTAGCTGTGGTTCATTTAATAATTTTGTATTTCGTTAGTTTACAATAGATTTCAAAATATCAAGATACAAATCATGTATAGCAATATAGCCTAAATATGTTGATACGTTATTTTAAATCAATTTCGTAAAGCCCTAGCTAAAACATTAATTCTAACATTAAAGTTTCTGACTTTCGTGTCATGATGTCATAAGTTGATGACATCACTATGTTACATTAAGTGCTGTGCAAAACCGTGCAATGAATGGTGAAATTATCAAAAAGCCTTTGGAATCTGCTTTAAAGAAATGAGCATATCTCAAAAAATAAATAATGTACAGAGTTTGAATAAATAAATAATAATAAATATGGAGAGTCAACTTCAATATTTTATCCATTAATATGGGTTATTGAGTTATGAACTCTTAGCTTAGGTTGTACAGAGGATATATGGATATGAAGCATTTGAGGATTCTTGAGAAATAATCAAAAATATCAGTGAAGGCACTGGTGAACCCTTGCAGAATTCAAAAGGTTAAATAATTTATGTTGTACTTAGGTGGTGTTAACTGAATGCTGGCAAATTGTTTGACAGATCATCCGAGTATTGCAAAAGCCCTACATAATAACACTTGCTAACATATTCAGGATGCCATTAAAAATGATTAAAAATAGTCAGAAACCTCGCTCTATAATGAAAATTACCCACTGAAAACATTCATACACAACATCAAGCAAAAACAAGACAGCATACTCTGTTTCTATCTCTGCACAAGGCCACAGCTGGTGCATGAGCTTATCCCAGCATGCAATGGAAAATAGGCAAGAAAGCACTTAGGATTCTTTACTAGGCCATTATAGGGTTAACATACTAACATATGCTGATCACACCTGTGGGCAAATTATTTAAATTCTCTAATCAACCTAAGCTAAAAGTCTTTGAATGGGGGGAAAACCCGAAGGAAACCCAAAGAGAAAATGCAAAATTCAAACAGGAGGAATGATGATTCAAACTAACAACTGTCTTGCTGTAAGGCACTAACAGTGCTTACCAACGAACCAGCATGCTGCAAAGTCTAAATTATTTTAGACAAAATGAGAAACAGAGAAATCATAAATATTGACCTCAGCAGCGTAGACTATCCAGACTATAAACACCCAAGAATAATACAACCAAAGTAAATAAACAGCAATGTCACAAACAGGCAATCAATATCAACTTTGAATAATGTAAAGAGGCTGAGCTCTATAGGCAGGTTGATTAAAACACCACAAGACAGATGACTTGGTGAAAGGAAGAGGAGGAATGGAAGGCTTACACTGTGTTGCATTGTCCTCCACACAACCCTCTGGGAGCAGCAGAGAAATGAAGAAGAAAGAGATTTAATTGGACATTGGAGAAATTGAGAGACTGAGAGAGAGAGAACAGGAGCAAAAGAATGTCTATTAGTTAGTGAGGCAAAAAGTTAAATGATAAATGGTGCAGCTGAAATATTCCATCCACCTGCCTCATCTCACTATGAGATTTAGTACCTTAAACCTTTTTATCCACAATATGTTTCCCACTGTGAAATCAGTTTAAAAGCTGCTGCCATCAAATCTGATCAATGCAAATATCAGGAGCTGCACACAAACAGCAGCATTCGTGGATAATTAGTCTAATAACAGCAGTTATTTCATTCAATGCAATCAGCTCGGCTCACAAAAATATAATCAGTTAAGGTTTACAGATATTTTAAGGATTTACATGCTTCATAAATTTGCACAAGAACATGCCAGTACAGCAGAAGAGTGAGGTGTGATGCAGTGAGTAAGACTCACTTTTATATGAAGTTGGCCTGAGAGTAAGTAAAAATGAATTATTAGAAATAGTGAAACCTGTGGATTTTCTCTAAATGTGCTTTTATCTTTTAGCAATTTTTCTCTATACACTATTTTTGAAGTGAAGTGAAAAAAAGAGGAGGGTTTGGTTTGGGGTTTTTTTTTCTTCTTTTTTTAATCATGCCCTGAACTGAAGAATAACATTTTATTTAAAATTTTAAAGGATCTGGACACACTTTTTTTCATTTACAGAGAGTATAGACTAGTGGTTACCAACTGGTGGGTCGTGGTCCAAAAGTAGGCTGCGGGTCCATTCTGAATGGACTGCAAGTGAATTTGTCAAGTCCCAGTACAGCAACTATTTAATTACCCCGTTTGTGGTATTATTTGGCCTATTAACATGCCATGCCTTTGCAGCGTCACTGGTCTTGAAGCACAAATGTGCACTTCTTTGGGTGCAGTGCTACTTATTTACTAAGGTTTAAGTAACAGAACTTTATTCTTTATTCTTGCATTGTGTTTTATTTCATTGTATTCTAAGCCTGTGTGTTGTTGACATTTTGTGAAATGAAACTGAACATGTGAAAATTTAGGTGTGGACCTTGAACTAGTGACTTAGGAGAAATCTGAACTCTGCAGCTGGACAAGTTGGGAATCACTGGTATAGACTACATACAAAGACTGACTGACTGTAGCTTCTAATCTGCTTCTCCGCTCCTGCATATTTCCATTTTAATCCTGTCAAACAACTTGTTCAGCAGAAGATTATCAACTGTGCCTTTTATTTAAAAGGACAATAATGTAGTTAATAAATGGATTTGTCAGTTGGACAGAGGATTATATAAAGAATGGTGTATTAAACGGATTGGTCAAAGGACAAATTGGTGACATGAGAAATATGGTTTAATAATATCCAACCCATGGGTGGACATGTTGTTATTCCACTGAAATGTCTTTCTAAGCACGAATGTTGTACAAAGTACTTTTGTTAAAGGTATACTTTGAGGATTTGTGGGTTAATGGATTTCATGCAAGACACAGTATACACTCAGATTGTGTCTTGTGATTTTTTGTATCCAGTTTGTTCTTATTTTTTTTAGTACCTCTGGATTTTTGGGACTCACCAATGATTTCTTATTTTTGCTCTAATAGAAAATGTTATGAGTGGTTGAGAGTTGTCTTCCCCAGATATGAAAAACTTCTGTTTTAGTCTACACAGTGTTAATTTGTTTTTTTGAAAATCCTACATAGTATACCTTTAAAGTGAAAATCTATAAAAATATTTCAAGGCACAATGGGGTGTTATTATAAGAAGGACTAACAATATATCATACTGTTAGAAGTCAAACTGTATATAACGCCTCTCTTTTTATACCACAGAAGTTTGCTTTAATTATGAGTCTACATTTTGATATTTAAATGTTTGACAATAATGCAGGCTGACGTGGACAAAAGCCATAATTCATTCCTTTGGTAATTTTGATTTATTTTAAACATTATATTTACATAACTATTAAGCCCTTGTGAATACCTAGAGACATTACTGCAGCATACGTTTTGTAGCAAAGGGAAAAGAGATGCACAGTTGTAGACTGCAGAGATTAGAGTTTTGGGTTGTGGGGCCAGACTGATCCAACACCATGTCGACTTAAGGCCCTCTGTGTTGCTATATGCTGGCGGTTGACACAGACAGTCTCCTCCTCATTTTGTTTCAGTGGCATCGGGGTGGTGAAATGGATCTTTTTATCGCCTCAATTAAAGTCTTAGGATGTGTCATCATCCTGAAGTTCGGTGGGTGGATGTTGAATCTGTTTCAGCCTCCTCAAGACTGATTCTGAGAGCAAAGTCTGGGAAAAGACATAAGCCACATTTTTTGTGATTAAGTGTGTTTCGTAATCTTTCCTAATGGCTCTTTTCCTTCAGCAGTGTGCACTCTGAGGAATATATCCTAAATAATATGTCTGAGGAGGTTAGTGGGAAAGCATGTGCTTTCTGAAACCTCTGGCACAGAGAGTGTAGGGAAAGAAAATATTTTAACTCTGTGCACAGCCTGGTGGGAGACACTCAGAACCTGGGGTCGACATGGACTACATGAGCATGGATTTACAATGATTTTTCTTGGAATCATTGAGGGCCTCTATTTTTTTTTATTCTGGACTTTGGACTTGAGCCGAAATAAGCTGGCCTTAAGCTCTGTTTGCCTCCACCAAGTGTATTTCAAAAAATTCTCAACACACTTCTGTATAGAAAATTGGTGGAGCAGTTAAAATACAGAGTGAGAAAGGAGAGCGTTCAACATCATTTAATGCTAGAATATAGACTTCTTCAATAAAACCATCATGAACTGGCTGCTTTAGACTTAATTAAGTTTTAAAGTGAAAGAGATTTATTTTAGGAATGTATTGGTTTTCTCATGCAAATGATCTGACCTTAGATTATTTTCTACTTTATAGTTATCTCTCACTTAGAACTTTTTGTTAAATGCATATTTTATATCCTGTCTTTTTTCCATACATTACAAATTCAACCCCAAATGACCTTTAAAGATTTTTTTTCTTGATATTTAATCCGTCATTCATTTCTTAATACTCTATCCAAATGCAGTTTAAAATACTAGTTATTTCATCTCTGTACATACCAGTCTATCCAGGCTTGTTCCAGCTGCTGTGGTCGGCCTCTCTTCAGGGGTGTAGGGTCGGAAGCGAGCACTGAACACATCAGAAATGCCACGTGCAGACCTGCCCATTCCTGAAGGCTTTGGCTGGCCGCATCCTTGAAAAACCTGAGCAGAGTGATATACAATTACTTCAGAGAGGGGGAAAGGACACTGGAAAGAGGGTACAGATTGTTTCTACAGTATCTTGAGGAAATCACCTGTTTTTGCAACATTAAAGGTCCAAGATTTTAATTTTTGTGTCATATAAAGTAGATAAAGAGGTTAAATAAAAACTGTGAAAGTATCAAAACACTCAATCCAAACACAACCTAAATTCAAAAACTGTGCCTTTACACAAAATATCAAAATGTGTGAATTTGTGATGTCACAAAAGCCTGATTACCACTTAGCAGTCCGGTTCAGTCTGGTACATGTTTTCCATTTTCATTGTGAAGAGTTGTGGATGGTCTTAACATTTCCTACCATCCAACATTTTTTGTCACCTCTGTTAAAGTGCCGACTTCCCTCTGCATCACTTGAGGTACTGACTGCAGCGGAAACCACTTTTGGGTCTAAGTACATGTTGCAGGTGTTACTTTTGGCTCTAAAGGTACTATACTGAAAGTTATTGGTGGAAACAGGACTAAATATACTATATAGACTGTTTTAAAATTGAAACCTAAACATTCTAGGTGAGCCCCTTTGTATTTTCTGTTGGAGATTTTTTGAAGTGCATATGATCGACATCAGCTGACAGGAAATAAACATGGACTTGTGCTTTTCCCTGGCAATACAGTTCCAGTTCCAAAATAGAAAGTGCTGCTACACTGCCATTACAATCATATCCCTAGCTGCAAAAACAGTGCAGAGAAATCGAGCACAGATTTAGAAGACTCAGAAACCCTGACCAATCAGAGCAGACTTTTTCAGGAGGGGTTTAAAGAGACAGGCACTAAAACGGAGCATTTAAGACAGATGGTGAATACACGTTTATCTAGACAGACAATGTGAGAAAAACATTGTGTTTTTTAAACACTGAAGCCTTTAAACATGCTCAATTACAAACGCAAAATAAAAGTATGAACCTGAAAATGGTAATAATATGGGTACTTTAACACAATATTTCTTCATTATTAAGACATGTGCAGGTCTCATTGCAACTCTAAATAGTTAGGGACCAGGTTATAAGAAGTCCAGAGCTGCATGAACTCTACACTGAGCCCCAGATAAGTCTATTTACACATCTATTTCCATCCAACAAAAGTTTTGGTTTGCTTTCACCACAGACATTTTCCCTTCAAAAGCTTCTGTCAATTTGCTCTTTCTGGTCTGTGACTTGAGATAGAAAACTATATAGAGCCAGTCTGGAACCAATGCTATCTATCAGTGCCTGAGTCTCCTTTTACAGAAAGCGTTATTGGTGGCAAAGAAAATGAATTAACCCTTGATAGGCTGTTTCTTACATGCAATTTAAAGTCATTGCTAGAGTAAAACCCTTTTTAATTGCAAAAATACAATAAAAAAGAGCTTTTAATTTGTGTTTTAAACTGAAATTATATCAGATAGTATTTGCTTTTTATGAGTCTGATAGACCCATGTCATTGTAATTTGCAACCATGACAATTTTGGCTTCAGGAAATCTAACATTTGCTATGTTATACACAGAAAATAACTATGCATCAGACAACACTATTCTTGGACAAACATTTGATTTTACAAAGATGAGGTTTTCAACTCTCCCTAAAATAAAAATTTAAGTTTTCTTGTTCATAGTGAGACAAAAACAGAGGAGCAATTCTATTATTAATTGAACCTTACATTAATCAGTGTGTAGTTCATAGAGGTTCATTATGAGAATAGATTGTTTTCTGACAGTGTGGTCTCTACAGGCTCTGAGGGCCCAAACAACAAACCTCCAAACCGCACAGCTCATTAGCATTCCTCTCTGGCCCGTCCGCCGGCCCCTGGCTCAGTATGTGATGGAGCACTCTAATGCGCTGCATGGCTGTCATGACAAGAGGCTGTCTTTTCTCTAATATTTATCAATTCTTCACCATGATTACAGTTCTGCTATCCTGTACATCACACCAGCAAACCGATTTTCAACAGGTCGGCACGGCGGGAATGAAGGTACGTACGGTTAAAATGTGACTGTGGGGGAAAGATTGTAATCTCAGAGCAATCTGTCAGCCCAGAACATCCTTGCAGGGATGGAGCGTCAAGTGCATAGACAATGGGTGAAGTTGTAAATTGCAGCCTTCTCGATATGGAAAAGAATGTGACATCTAATTCACACTGACCTTTGTAACTCTGGCATGAAGATAGCACAGAATACACCAAAGGGTCTGAATAAAAAGTTGAACTGAAAAACCTGCCTTTTGACAGGAAAGACAATGACAAACTATTCTGTGTGTGATAATATCCTGAATGTGCTGCTTGAAATTTCAAACTATTCTAAAGAACAATAAGCAATCTGAAGTCCAACAGGGCAAAAGAGGAAATGAGCTGCTTCTCTTGCATGCTAAACGCTCTTTAAAATCATCTTTATACAAAATACCAGTCTCCACCATCCTGCATCCCAGGTGTGATTTGGTTAAGACTCCTAGACTGAAATAACCCACCTCATATGGTCATTATTAACTCTGTTACATAACCGTATTTTTTATCTCCCTTTCTTTGTCTCATCAGTGTCATTATTAATGTCATATACATTGTTATGTAGTTTTGCATTGATTAATACAATAAAAACTTAGTAAGTCTAAAATGGTTTATGTATAAATTGTTATCAATGTAACAGTAAAACACATCACAGCATGGCAAAAAAACTCTTTCAGAAGACAGTACCTTGGCTGACACTTGCATGCTGTTGTCCTGCATGGTCATGATGGCGTCAGAGATCTTGATGTCAACTGGCTCAATAACTGCTTCAATATTGAAGGGTCCCTCCAGTCTGTCTGCCACCAGCAACATAGCATCTGTCATAACAAAGAGCACACATGTCAGCTCAGAGATATTAAACGCTCACACACACACAGACATTTTACTACTTCTGTTTATGCACACACGTCAATATGTTCACATCATCGCTGAGATTTAACAATACTCAGTGCAAAACCTGTTGCAGGGTGCTTTGCTCCACTGTGTGTCTATGACATGGCTCCAACTAGGAGAACAAAGAACAGACCCTTCTCCAAATGAAATGACTGCCAATAATCACAAACACAAAAGGAACCTGCCAACACCTTCATGTAAACACACACAGTGGAAAAAATGAGATCTCTGGAGCAACTCGGGTTTGTAAGAGGATGTGCGACATCAAGTAGAAATTAAAATTTTAACGTGCTAAGCTTACAAATAGTTTATACATAAAATAATCATTGACTTGCTAATAACCCTGGTTAGACAGAAAGCGACAACACTTCTGATTTATTCATCTGTTTGCATTAGTGTTTCTAAACTGCGAAAGCATATCAATAAATACATAAATTCATGTCAATGCATCATGATATTAATTACTTTTTAATAACAGCTCAGACACTCACTGCTTAAGTGTCCATAAAACACCAAAAACATGCAAATAATTCACTTTACCATAATGCATCACTTGGAAACATCTGGTAGCAAGTGATGATAGCACATGCAGCGTAGTATTTGTTGTATCCTGATTATGTCAAAACCAAAACTTCTCACATCACATCATATCTAATCATGTCTTTAGAAAACATAAAACATATTTTATGTGCTTAACAACATGAACAACAGTAAGAACAAACAAACAAACACAGACCATGACCTCATCACAGCGGATAAAACTTGGCATGAATCGATCCCTAAAACAGATTACCCCTCAAACTGCCAGTTTTAATTTTCATTACAAGAAAAAACAAAAAACATGATATTATGTTCACACAGAGGAATTGTTGTATTGATCGTGTCAGACTGGGAGATGGTAGCAGTGAAAATTATGTTTGATATTTTCATTAGACTCTATCCTTTGTCTCTCAAAAAAAGTAATTAAGAGCCCAGCGAGTCTTGTTTGAGTGGTTAGCACTGGTTAAGTGGTAAGGGCAGGAAACAGTGATATCAATAAGACTTCCATCCCTGTGCACTGACATTTGCAGCAATGTGGACCAATCAGGAAAAGCCTATTTACCCCTACGGGGACTGCCTGCTCCCTGGAAAAGGGCAGCAGAAACACTGTTTCACATCCACTTAAGCGATAAAGAATGGCAACGCAAATCATTAGATCATGAGTAATCATAACAAGAGTTTTCATGCATGTGATCAGTGGCTTCTTGTGTAGTCCACCAAAACAGCTTCTGTGGACATTTGACTTTTTTTTTTATTTCACCTTAAAAAGGATACAACAATATGCACCACAGCACATTTCACAAACGTCAAAGAAAAACACATGCGCTGTCTATTTTTGATGGTGCTACAGCACTTCTCACAAAGTAGATCAAGTTCTCGTGCTAACTGGCACTGTATGTGTATTATAAATACAATGTAATCATGAGAAAAAATGTGTTTTTTATGACTAAACACAGCCACAAATCTCTGATCTATGTCATTCATAACTAGACTTTTCACAAAATCAACTCTGTAAGCACAACAAAGTAGGAAATAACACAATGTAAAGATAGAAAAAAAAAAAAAAAGACCAAATCAACAAAATCCACAAGTCTACAAAATTAGGCTGTGACGTCATGCGATGGACAGAAGTGAACTGGCTGCAAGCAGCGCAGCTGTGCCTGGACGATTTTTCTCTCCCAGTTTCTTTACAGTCTAGCTCGAGGTGAAGATAACAAAAACAGGAATGTCACTTTAGTGGATTATAACAAATTGGGTAAGGAATTCATCTACAGACGTCAGTTCAAAATGAGACCAAACTTTTCCATCGATGTCAGTGACAGAGACACAACAAAATCCAAATTGTGGCCTGCAGGACACAGTATGGGTTGTTGTTTTTAGCCAAGGTGATTTCTGAAAATCTTGCAGCCCCTATCCGATGAAGAGGAGTGAGGAGTCAGCAGTCTCTAACCTTGTAAAACAGTCAAAAACAAGTTTACCACCGTAACCACAAGAGGTCCTTGAACATACGGACATAAATGTGCTGACAAAATATTAGGTTGATTGGTCCAGTATTATTCAGATTTAGCTGCAGACAGATGGATACACACACTCACATTGGCACATGCACACACAAGACCAATCCAATAATCCCTTCCAGGCTGACGACTGGCATCCAGCAGCACCCCAAGAGACTGCTGCTTTTGAAAATTGTGAACAATAAGAAAACTATAGTATAACATCACCAGCTAGGTTACCTAGGTAACTTTGTTTTTCAACTCACCTATAAAAACAACTCAGCAGTACTAACAAGTAACAAACATATGAACATGTTTTGAACTCCACGAGATATTTTGATATAACATATTGAGTAAGAAGAGCTGAGGGCCGTCCATTAGGGTCTATGAATGGGATATGATCTGCAACACACGGAGAGCTCTGACAGCTCCCAAATTCTCACACACATTAGCTGATAGAAGGCATCTAGCCATATCAAAACAAAGAAATACACTACCAGAAAAATACAGTGGATAGGCACTATTTTCATCAACGCACAGATAACTTGTAATGGAAGTAATTGCACTTTAAACCCATGATCACTACTCGACCAACACGCAGAGCAACAAGTACGCTCTCTCTGCTCGACACGCCATCGGGCAGGTGGGTTGCCAGCGTAAACTGGCTGCCCAAAATACCAGCATGCACTGAATAAACATATACCTAACAGCATATTAGACAAGGAAGCACCAAATGGGCAACAACTCAATAACACAAACTTGTAACTTTGGGGCCTTTCCTACTAAGCAATTCAACAAAATCAGGGCAAGAAGTCCTCAAACAGAAACGGCAAAACAGATCCGTGTCGGGGCCAGCAGGAGAAACACTACTGCACATATTCAGTGGGCTGCATACCGTGGAGGTAAACCCGGAAGCTAGAAAACTTTTTTGGCACATTTGCCAGGCGTAGCTTCATTGGTGTGAATAGAGGCCATTTTTGGTCCGCTGTCTAGGTATTATTAAAAAAAAGTGTCTAAATGAAATTACAGACAGATTCTCATTGAGACAGAGATTACAGCTGTGCCAAACATGGTGTAATAGCCTTGTTGTGGCGGTATCATTAAGTCAAGACTGTGGTGTAGCTTGTTTATAGCATAATGTTAATTTTTTTATTCTAGCGACTGCATTAGTCCTCAAAAAAACGTGTAGGTATTATAAACACTTTTTTTATTCTTCTATTGTCCAAAATCCAATGGAACCACATGGAAGCTAACTTCTGCATTAGCGTCCAGGAAAACGTAATCCCTGGGGCACTCTATGGCATGACTCATGAGTGTTTTCTGATCTGCCACTCTGTGGTTGAAGCTGACAACTGAGTGACTGTTGGTAGGAGACAGAACATGAAGCCTTAAGTGTCGAGGCACACTTTGTACTGCATTGAGTTTTACTTTTTCAATTCTGTTTTAATATTGTGTATTTCGGCCTGTTGTGGAAACTTTAACTTGTTAAGTAAGAAAAGCTTAGCAGCCTTGTAAAATTGACAGATAGGATCATTGGGGTAAGTCAGGTATAGCTCTTACAATTACAGTGAAACAGGCCAGCGCTGAAGAAAGCCAATACCTTTCAAGACTGTCCTGACCGGCCCTGGCAGAATGAGTTTGAGCTCCTGCCCTCGGGCAAGCATTTCAGAGTGCCTGTCATGAGACCTAAGGAACATAAAGTCTGCCTCCTCTCAGTGGCTATTGACAGGGCAGGATATTAAGCTCATGCGCTTGACTGAGCAGAGTGATTTAGAGGACAGGTGAGTACAGAGGAGAGAGCACTAGCCTGTTTAAAGGGAGGGGAATTAAAAGCATAAAGATTAATACTCATACCTGGTATTGCCAATTAACATTGAATTAAGTTGTGATAATATCCTGGGGCGCAGTCTCAGCCGAGCAGAACTGGGCAACCATTCACTGCAACCCAACCTCCTCAAAAAAGAGGTGTATACAGTACATTTAATCATATATCTGTTGTATTTATGTATGCATGATACACACACACACAAATACCTTTGTCAACAAATCTGTACAAAGGTTTTTTTTTGTGTTTTTTTTGTCTGTCAAAATATTGGAATAAAGTTGACAGATTTGGCTAAAATCTGGTGGACAGACCCTTGATGATTATTTGATGGGGTTTTTAGTGGTGATTAAACCTATAGACAGCTATCTGAACACCCGCAAAAGTGATTTTGAGTACTCTGCCAAGTGTTTTTTTGCCTGTGGATATAAATTTGTCTTCACTGTAGCGTCACAACCGCTCAAGAACAAGCTGCGTTCAAATGGGGTTGTGTTTAGCCTGAGCATAAGAGGACCTCGTTTGAACGCCTGCTTTGCTGACATTTTCAGAAATGGAGCAGGCCTCAGACTCAAATTTTTCAGGGATGGTAAATTAATTTTAGCAGTACAGAATCATTCTTCGTAATTATACTACGTATAAGGATGCTGATATTCCCAACAGCCTCATCATTTTCCTTCGATACTATGCCTTTGCATTACCTGCATTATGTGACTCACTCTCTAGCTTGCTCAATATGTTAGCCTCAGTGGCCTCTAGACTATACTATACTCTATGTTAGCTACTACACCCCAAAAAGTGTGATTTCGCCCAAAGTCTCATTTGATTGGATGAACTTTTGCAAATGCCCCTGAGTGCAAGATGAGTCATCAAACAATTAAGACAGTTTTACCCTGGCTTTACAAAAAGAAAAAAGATACAGACTTTGATGTAAAATACGGTGATACTTTGTAAAAATGTTTTAGTTGTATGTATATTTGGCATATTAGAAAACACAAATGACCAATTAACACAGCATACAGGATTAACTGGTAAAATGTGGTTTTAATATGGATTAAACCAGATCAAACGATTAATGTGTTTCTGACACAACTGTTGGCAATGGCGGGAAATCTGGGACTTCCAAGTGTTAACATGCATTAACATATATTAACATGCTATTTTCTCAGTGGCTCGAACCCAAAAGACTGATGATGATAAACAAACAGAACGGAAAAAGTCGAAACATCATGACACTAAAGAACACAGTCACTGACCCATTTTGTTCTTTTTTCACTATAGACTCCTTCAGATGTAAAAATGTGATGACCTACTACATGAAAATTGCATAATTTCTTTTTGTTTTTCCATTCTAGATGTGTACCATGTATAGTAAATAAATGTACGTTTTATCTTATAAAATAGTGCTTTGTTTAGCTCATGACCTGCTGTGATTTCCTGTGTGTTTGAGGATTTCTTTCTATCTCAAATACAGTCTCTGGTCTAACGTTATCTGTTATTGGCTGTTTTTTTATCCACACTTTTTACATCTGCACACACTGATAGGTTTTACTGGAATATCTGAGGCTAACTGAACCAAATTATAACCAGCATCTGGGTGAGAAAAGAGTTACCTCAGATTGTTATACTGAGATTTAGTGAATTAAAATAATTCAAACAGCTGACTCAATTTATGACCAAAGCGCTTTTTGATGAAAGTTGAAGAAATTTTACACCCTGGTATTGGTGTTCAAAAATCAATTATTGGCCATATTAGGGTGCTAAAATTGAGGGATAAAGGTAAACTTTTGACTTTCATGGCAACATAAATCTTATTTTAAAGAAAAAAAATCATGTTACTGATTAGCCAAAGACAAAGACAGCTATGCATTATCTGTGAGTTAAAATGTGTTTTTATTTATTATACCATATAATTCAGTTTTTTTCCATAGACACATAGATTTGTGTGCAACCCTCCATGAACAGCAACCAACATGTTAAACCTGAAACAATTCTCCAAGAACCTGTCAAATTACAAATATTGCTTTGCCAAACCCCCTAAAAAACAAAATCAGCCAGACTGCAGACAATTTAGTATGCACATATTTGAGCATCTTGGACGAAAACTGTAGTAATTTCTTTCTTTTAGGTTGTGAATCTCAAATGCAGGCCAGTGCTTTTACAGCGTACTGAGTGAACAGATCTACAGATAGACCCTGCTCTTCTGTCTGTTAGTGGCTGTACCTTTGAAGAGCACTCTTGTTTGTTTACTCTGGAGTCTCAAATTGGGCGTGATGCTTGGTTAGATTTCCATCAGGAGCTGGCTGGAGGTCACTGTGGGGGGCCAACCTGAGTCCTGTGAAGTCTTCAGCTGCCTATGTTTAGCAGAGTACCGCTCTAATGCAACCACAGAAAAAGCCTCAGTGGAATACAGTGAGAGTAGAGGGGAAATTGGCAGCAATTCTGTAACTCATTCTATAAAAGACTCAAAGACCTAAATGATATCCTCAGCTGAGTTCTGACAACCTATTTTTCATATAGCCTAATGAATATTTGATGGGTTGTGAGTATGAGTCGGCCATGTGAATTGCTACAAGGAATTGTTACTTCTACATGCTTAAACAACTTTGGAAATTATGTCACACACAGGAACCCTTTTTTAAAAAACAATGGACTGTGGATGAAAAGCAACTTGAAGATGAATCTGTCTGTACTTTAAACATTCAAACAAAGTGTGTACACACTTTGCTAAATCATTTCTGCACAAATGGTCAAGTAATAACTCATACGACCAATTTACCACCGTTTAAGTGTTTACATTTAGGGGTTCGAGCGTGTTATTTTTGTGCTGGTTTATTATTTTTATTCTTTACACAAACTTCAGTGAGATGTTACATTGTATACACATGAAGTTTTCACCAAAGATTGGAAGTTGTGTGCAAACGCTGCTCAAGCAATATATGATCCAAATTGGCCTGATGGGGGCGCTATAGTTAAACTCAGACACCATAAGACCGATTTACACAAAACTTTATACAGAAATCCATCTCTTTGCAAATTTGCCTCAAGAACCACCACTAGATATTCTGCTATTTTAAAAACACAATTTTTACATACTCCAGTCCCAGTTTGTACTTAATTTTCTGTTAATCACCAATGGACCAAATTTATCAAAAGTTATCAAAAACTTGTTGATAACGCATTCTGTTTATAATATAATGAGCAATGAACTTTAAACAAGTGTGACTCATCACATAAATAGACCTTACTTCACATCCGACAGGCCAGTCATCAAGCCAATTATCACAAAATTTGCAGAATATGTCCACATAGGTATCTGACATATGCCTTCCAAGTTTCATTCAGATAGAGCACTAGGGGTTGCAACGGATGGGAAAAATGGGTATTGCATTAGACAAATTAGGCTATAAATCAGACATTTTTTGTGCAATCATTACAAAACTGTCAGAATAACTTTCACAACAAAGTTGAACCCCATGTGGTGAACTATTTGGATATCGCTCAATAGAGGGCACCATCAGTTCCAAACATGTTCATGGATCTGGCGCCAAATTGGCAAGTGTAAAACTGATTTTCAGTCTTGCTATTTATGCCTATTTGCTGTGGTCCTACCTCCCCAGTTTTATCATGTACCAATAAACTAATACCCTAGTATAAAATAATATGTTGCTGTGCATAAAAGTCCTGACTTTTATTCATTGGACCAGGTCCAGATCAAACACTTTCCACTTCTAGCTGTTTGTAATGTCTTGAACCCCTAAATCCCTTGTGGAGGCTATATTTTTCTGATATTTTTATAATTGTCTTGGACCCTGTTTTTCAGTTTCAACAGAACAAGCTACAGATTGAAAACACAAAGCCTCACGATTCTATTTGTGGAGACCATTTTAAGATTCCCAAATCTCTGTGACAACAGTTGCTCATTTTGTAATATTAATTATTAATTATTATTATTAAATAATTTTGCATAGAAAACACAATGGTAAAATAGTAAAATAAGTGAGAAAATTAATGATCATGTCCATGCCTCTGTAAATTGGTCTCAGTATCACTTCAGCATACACTAATTGTGGGATTTAAGGTAAAGGTTAAGTCAAAAGAGTTAACTTTTAGAGAAGGTAATGGCTTTATTCAAATGGGATCGAGTCACCACTTTACATTAGGTATGTCATTTTCAGGCTTGCAGACAAGAAAAGTGGTGCTTGTTAAGGGGTTTGAAACTCCACTTCTGACTTTTATTTTATTCAGATTGCACTCAGGGGAAACGCTCTGTTTCTGTCTCTCCACTGACTGCCAGATTTGGACTATCAACAAACATTCAATAGATTTTTAGAAATACGTGATTTACATAAAAAATGTTCTTGGTACTTGCTGCACTGCAACTCAAAAGATGTCTTTGAATACAGTGTTCCTGATGGTGTACACTGACATACATTGAGGAATCGCTAGTTTTAAAGTACTTTTTTATCACATATTTTCCATATCTTGAGCCAGATCTACTTTTTTATATATAAATGGATTTATAATTGTTTTTCTGTTTCTCCCTTTATCTGATATTGATCTTGACTGATCTATATTCTTTTGGCATTAAATTCATGTAATGATGAAATTGTTCAATTCGTACCACCATTTATCCATCTATCCATTGACTGACACAGCGGGCTGTACTGGCATGGTTGTTTACAGCTGGCTGCACGGTGCCAACTTTTTTTTTTCTTTCTTGCTCCAGGCTGCATGCTTGGCTATTTCCTATTGGAAAACTCTCCTTTTTTCTCACCCAGAGGGATTTGGAGAGACTCCGCCAAACTACCTGCAGAGTCTCTTGGGGGACACAGCAGTCATTCATGTGTGAATCTGTGACAAATCAACAACTTTTATGTGAAGATGTTGAGAAACAAATACAAGGTTTCCCAGTTATCAAGGACACTTTTAACCTCTTGATTTTTAATTTTTATGACTGTTTAATACAAACTAATGCAGGTATTTCTGCTGTCTGATCCCACTGGTAGATCAAATTGACTCCTTTTACTTTTGGTCACTGCTCAGTCAATACAATTTTGATGTGGTGAGTGGTGCTAGAGAGTTCAATAAATACACCCACTCTAAGATCAATTTCTGTCACATAGTACTAGATCCATCCTCAGCAGGTACCTATAAAATCAGTTAGAATATATGTGCTCTCTGGTTTCTTGCCCATTGCTGAGGAACTACATAGTTTGAAATATTGACAAGAATATTATTGACAAAAGGTGTGTCTTTCACCCCACTTAGAGTTTTACTGATGTGAACTGATCCAGGAGTTTTTGAGATATGATACATGCATTTTGTAGGAGACATCTCTATTGAGATTTACCCATTTTAACATTGTGGCCAAAAATCTTAATGAGTGGGAGTTAATGATTTCTTGTTCATTGGCCATCACTAGGATGTCAGATTTCAGTGGTGAAAAATCTTTGACTATTTCACACCGCATACTGGCCCAAGTAAAATTAAATCATACTGGGCTCTGCATGGCTGCTCTGGAGTCAATGGGAGAACCAGAGTGTCAAGTCTTACAGAGAATAGAAATGGTCCACTCAGCTTAGACTGTGTTCAAAATCATTCAGCATGACCTTGTCTTTTAAAGTCAAAGGCGTATCACTATCCAGATTATGTAAACTGGTAGCTCCAGTGTCACATACAGTCTGTCATTCTCTTCGCTGACATAGAGGCCGGAGAAAGGTGTGAAACACTGAATGAGGTATTGAATAGTTTGGGTTGTTTCAATACTGATACCAGTATCAGAAATGTCTCAGATACTTTCTAAAGAACTGGATCGGGTACTGCCACAACAAAAGCCAATGCACCGATCTGATACCACGTAATTTACTGATAAACTTTAAAGTAGTTTCACACCTGTGTACAATGGCAGATTTCCTGGTTACAGATTCTTTGTCACTCTGAAACAGTAGTCTGCAAAGCAAGCTGCATTGTGCAGCCACTGGTCTCTAATGTTTTAGAGCAGCAAAAAATAAGTGATTTCTGTTAGGAAGCGTAATTCTTTCTGTAAATTCAAACAGATAATAATTCATTAAATATTCTTCTGTCTTTTATCGTTTGGGATTGCGTGTAGCTGCTACTAAGCAGCAGTTCTAGCATGGCTAGGTGTGTTAGCATTACGCTCTTCACTTACGTTTATTGTTTCTGAGGTTGACTTTATGCCAGAGTCTCTGCTTGTAAACTTACAAAATTATCTATTTGGGCTCACAAAAATGTTCATACACCAGGAATAATAAGCTCACTGTCCAATATGTTTCAATAGCATGTAAATGTCGGCTAGTTCACCTCACTGTTATGGATAAGTGCTGCACAGCAATTTAGTGTTAGTAAGCTCACATAATTGGACAAAGACTAATGGGAAACAGTAAACCTGTCATTAATATTGTGGACTTTAAATTTATTTATTATTTCATTTTGTAAATAGGCCAATTTATCTTTGCTAATAATATGTTGGATTCATGATAATGTGTATTTTCATACAAATTTTAAACAAATAAATAAGGGGCCTTAAATTAAAAGTCAAATTAAAGGTTTCAAACAATAATTTGGCAGCCCCCTTACCGTAACTTTGAGGACCTCCTCGGGGTCACGGACTCCCTGTTGGAGACCAGTGTTCTATAGCATTCATGTATTTATTCACGGTATACAAAGGGTTTAACCAGATCCATGCCACACTACAATGATGGCATTCTTTTCAAATGCGTACTGGGTTCATGGTATACAATGAATTTATACTTAATTCAGTGGTATCGGATCGGTTCTTGGTATCTGCAGATATACAACTTTAAGTATCAGAATATGTATCCAGACAGAAAAAGTGGCATTGGAGTGTCTCTAAATACTTTTATGTTGTTAAAGGTGAATGAAAGTAATGGCTTTCTCTTTAAAATATTTAATACCACATACATTTTAAAATCACTGAAAACAGCAACAGCAACAGTTTGGTATTGCAGCCACTGCTCATCCGGTGTTGACGTGAATTAATCGGGCTTTCATTCTATTGTTTGGAAATGATGAACATAATGCAAAGATAATTGCACACACATACAAGACTGCCCAATGATTCAGAGTTGCAGATAAGAAAATGGAGAGAATAACTTTCACCATCTGCGAGTGAAAACTGAGAAAATCTCTGCATACAAACACTATGCATCCAACAATATAAGTTAATGACACCCTGCATACATTTACAGAGACAGTTGATTATTCTCCTGTCAGTGGTAGTGATTCTCTGCATGCTGACAAATTGCAATTGTCTGATAATGATATCTAAACAGTGCATGGATTATATTCTAATTTTAGATTCTTTACTGCTTTATGTTTTGCTTGTATTAATGATGGCACAAAAATGATTGAGAATATATGTATAAGATAATACTTCTGATATTTAATTTTATTAAACTCCCTTAAAAAAAAACAACCCTTCAACTGCATCTTCCATGGGGAGAGTAGTTCCATGTCACTGAGCATGCTTGGGGAGATGGCTACTTGTTAACATGCTTTGCTTGTTTGACAAGCTGGGAGAAAACTACACTGGCTTTGTTCAGTGAGGAAATGTGTCACCTAAATACTGTACAACACAATGACCCTGTTATCTTTTGCTGCTGTCTCTTTTGTACTTTTGTCTATCACAGCATATAATTGCTACTCAGCACTTGCAAAGATTTCATGGAGTGTCTCTTGGAGCATCTCGAGGAGAGATGCCAGTTCAAAGTATAGTATGAAAACTAAAACTGGGAAAAAACAAAACAAAAAACAACTTGAAGATAAAAAGAAACATGAAAAAAATAAACAAAAAAATGTTTGTGCATTTATAATTTGGAATTAGCTCTATTGTTTTCCTATTTTTCATGATCAAAATTACTGTTACAGCTTTCTAGTTTTGGGCAGCATCATGACTCCACATTTAGTGCTGTTGAATGCTCTGGGTTTGATTTCTAATCCTAACTGAATACAGGGTGGCTCCTGCAAAAGAAGCAACTAATGGATCAGAGACTAAATGTTGATCAGTGACTGGTGAATATGTCAGTTAATCTGTGTTAACCTTACAATGACCTGGTGACTCGTTCAGGGAGCCTCCTCATCTCCTCTTAATACATGTTGTAAAAGGCTACCTCCCCTTCCCCCAAGCACATACGATGCCCTTAGAGAACATTAAATCACCCATACAACTGATTTAAAGTCAGTACATTTTACATGCACTCTATGATTATGCACAGAGAAAAGCAATACCTTCATTACTGAAACTATCCTGTTAACTCCTTAATTAGTTTATTATACTTGTATTGAGATTGTAATCAGAATAAGCACACTATAACTGGATTAACGGAGCCATCAGTCTTAGGAATTAGTCTTTGAAAGTAAACAGTATATTGTTAGTTTCCTTTGGCTATTTTATTCTTCACACAAGCTACAAAAGGTCACAGACTGAAGCTGTTTGCAAACCAACATGTTGGAGGAAAGAGCAACATGGCTTGCTGTGGTGAAACAGTAAGGCTTTTTTTTTGTAATGGCAGTGAGATGAGTTTTTTCAGTCCAAATCCAAACAAAAAGTGAAGTTTGTGTTGAGGTATTATGTAAATCTGTCAATTTGAAAAATATAAGATTAAACAATTTCAAAAAAGAAAATAAAATAAAGACATTAAAGGCTTTTGCACATCTCGGGCGTGATAAATAAATGACGTAAACATGCAAAATGGCTGCCTGCTCAAAATTACTCATACCAGCAGTGATGTGAATTTGCAGCAGGTAAAATGCTTGAATTAGCTACTGTAAGCTTTGTTAGTCTCCTTTTAGTGAAATGGTCTGATTGAATTTGAGTTCTTGTAAAATGTTACGGGATGTTTGTGTCTAGGGCTTTGATTGTGAAAGGTAAGAAACAAAGGAGGGGATCTGATATACGCTGCCGCTGTCAAGGTTGAACAGAGCAATAAAGTCTGATGTCTTGATTTTGAATATAGACTATCTCAGAAGAATGGACCTTGTTACAAAAAACAAATCACTCTGCTTTTTTGCTAAGTGATATCCACAATCTGTGTGAAAGTAATCATAACAAAAACAACATTTTGAAAAAAAAACTCTCAAAATCTCAAAACCTCAGTTTCTAAAGGTCTTAAATAAAATGTAAAATATTACTATTTAGTCCATTTTGAGATGTGATTAAAGAGATTAGAATATACAGACTGGTGTAGCATGGTTTGCTTTGCTGTATCTGATACAATGCTAACTATCACTAGGAGTCACAAAAGGCAGAGGTTCAATACTAATAATAATAATTACAGTTGTAGCTGTTGTTATTATCATTATTATTATTATTAGTAGTAGTAGTAGTAGTAGTAGTAGTAGTAGTAGTAGTAGTAGTAGTAGTAAAATAAAAACATGTCCATCAATATATTTACCTTAGGGGCAGGAGGTCATTAAACACTTAAAGAAAATTTTTCTTTAGAAAACCTTTATCAGCTTTTTAAACATTTTGTTGACTCTTCACATGGTTAATGAAATTATAGAGCATAAACTATAAACCTGGGTTCAATGTTATTTTTTTTTAATTGCCCAGTTAGGCCAGTTGGGCATTTAGAAACGTAATTGCTCCAAGTCAAGTTTTACTTGTCCCTATACAAACTGTTTTATTTATTGGTGAATATGAAATGACAACAAAGACAGCAGTTTCATATAATACAGATTTATACTGGGCATGTGCAACTCTCAACTGAGATGTGAAGGAAGCAAGATGACTCACTTCTCAGCTATTTTAATCATAAACTCTGGAAAAAAAGATGTGTTTGATAGTTGTTTGTGAGTTTCTAGATTTACAAGCCAAATGCAGCATTCTACTTGCTCCAGGGGTGAGGACAATCCTTACTGTTGAGCCCTGAAAAGTATTTTAAATGCTGCAATATCCAGTCAAGAAAAAATGCATTATTAAACAAACAATGGAAGACCTGCAGATTATTTTGAAGCAGTCAGTGCAGTAAAACTGCCCTACAGAGGCTAACAGAGCTAAAGCCATGGATTAATTTTTGTCCCAATAGACCACTGAGCTCTCTGACCTTTCTTTGAGGGGCTCAGTCTCAGTGGATGAAAACACATGCAACATGCAAAAAGAGATTACAAACACATTATGTCTCTGCCAACGTGTTCTACAGAACAGTGACGCACTTGTATTCTATTTTCAGTACAGCAGTACCAAATGGCTTGCAGATGTTTTGTATCATTAATCAAGTCAACAGACGGACAGGAAATGAAGTATGGAAACTTCAAATCAGCTTCAATCGTTCCGTCAGGTTTAATACAGTATCACCATCCTTCAATCTGCATTCTTCACCTTTGTTAAACTAACTTTTAAATGCATCCAAAGTAGAGCTTGAGTTTATGTTGAAAAATCCCAATGTTTGTGAAACAAGTGTGAAACAAGCTTTTCACTCTCACTCAGAGCGCTCCTCGTCTAAACACAAATACTGCCAAAACCACTCTGCTTAAAGACGTCTGACATCAGTTCCCTGTAACATTTTTTCCAGTTTGCAGCTGCAAGAGGTGAATCAATTGCAAAAGACTCTCTAACTTGCCAACATATCTGTTTGTCTTTGGGGAGTCTCCACAGGCATTCTCTCCTGCATTTACAGCTGGATTGTAGCTCAATAACAGCACCAACAAATACTTCTTAATAGAGCTTCCCCCCTTGTTTTATTGGCTTTTGGCAATGTCTCGACTACTTATCTCATCTCAAGTCTCAAATACCATGTCTGTTGTTCCTCACATATGAACTCTCATGTCCTTTCACATTAACACTTTTATCAATTGCTACAGCTGCAAGACACGACTGCTTGTGCTGGATAACTTTATCTGTCTGTGCTGCCTTTCAGCTGTTTGTTTCATTCTTTAGTCTTTTAGCAAAGTGTTTTATTGTTTTACAGTAAAGGACACATTAAAATTAAATGTGATATTCACCCATGATGGATTACCAACTGAACTCAAGTGTATCTGACTGTCACACATTAATGAAATTAGTACAAACATGGTGCTGCTCAGACGGTAGACAAAAGGAATCCCACTTTAAAAAGTAGTTAAGGCCCAGATGCACCAAACCGACATCTAAGATCAAGTGGCAGCGGAGGCTGATTGTTTCATCAGTTTATGCCCCTTGTGTCTCAACCAAAAACTTGCACTTGAACACACTGCAAAGACTAAAGCCGACATTAAACTAGCATGTATATTCTCCACCTGCAAGAGAGGAAATAACTGTCAATAGCAGGCGGCGGCAGTCTTTAAAAGTCATCAAAACGGTAAACCAGACGACTGGCAGGATGGGTTCAAGACGCGAGTTAGTCAGTCAGCACATCAACAACACAACCTGATGACAAAGAACAAAAAATATTTACCGCGCCCAAGTGAAAAATTGCACAGTTTTAAACAGTTTCTACTAAAGAGTTCAGGTTTTCCACTCTTATACAGAACACCAGGCACAGTGAAAATGCGGACACACACTCACACACAAAGGATGAGAAAAAAAGGACATTTGCTCACTCAGCCCCCCATGTCATCAGCTATCACCACATAGATTCTAATCAAAGCTCAGTGGCTAAAAAAAATAATTGTAACTAACAGAACAAGTTTGTTTTGATCTCAAGTCCTCTTGACTTAAGTCATTGTTTACATTTGCCACTTTCGTTTCACTTCTTGTGCGCTGAGGTGAATGGAAAGTCAGAGTGATTACATCCACTGAAGGACTCCAACAGGCTCTAAAGCCGTTTTACATTCTTAATTGACTAAACAAAATACAATTAGGACATAACTAGTGCTAATGATGCGGTGTACACTACAAAAACTAGGGCAAGAGATGGCCTGATATCGGCTGGCCATTGGGTTGGTGTGTCAGGGCCCTTAAATGGTCTTAGATCACTCTCCTCAACCACATACTACAAATTAGTACATTTCCAAACATGTCAAACTATTCCTTTAGATATATATGATTTGAAAAGTCTAAAAATGCAATATCATCAAAATGTATAATTCTGTAAAAGAAGTATGCATAAGTTTACATGAGTATGAAAAATGAGGATAAAATATAATAATATTCAGTGGACATGTGTATAAAGGCAATAAAACTGTTAAACATAGCTGTGGTTAGGAAAAGGATATGTTCACTGTATAGAAAATGTAGCCATGAAAGCATCCCTGCTACATTACCAGAAAATCGTCATCTTGCTTATTCTGTGCAGCCTGCGGCAATTAAAATATACTATATTCTTGATTATTCTGAGAATATGGAGATCATTTCCACTGGGCTTAGTGAGTCATCCAGCCTTCAACTCTCTGACAGGCGGGATCCCGCTAGCTAGCTTGTTTGTTCCTGTCATGTCTGTTACTGAGACGATCATGCCTAATACTCCATCAGTTTGAGTGCCTGTGTGTGCTTGTGCCTGGTAAATGTCTCAGATTTCACTAAAAGATGCAGTTTTTGAAGAATCATAAAGACCGCTGAATTACTCTTCAGTTAAAGCATGTGGATGTTGAGTGACACAGAAGAAATTTTACAGTAAGAAAGGTGGAGAATTTGCAGATATCTTTAAGGCGGCAGCGTGCATAACAGCAGAGTGTGAGCTTAGTTTCTGCCAAGCTATCTGTATCATGTAAAGTAAAGTACCGGCAGCACGTTCATCTTCATAATCTCACAGACATCACAGAAAGTCCTTCTTGGAGGACAGAAAAAAAATTGCCTTGATTTCTTGTGAACTGGGGGTTGTGGGGAGGTCCAGTTACACTGGGACACAATCCATGCAATTAAAAAGAAATGAGCAAATAAAATCAATGAGGATCGCTTACACTGTGGTGTCAAAGGACTCAACAGAGGACAACACAAGCCTATATCTTAATTAGGAGAAATAATGTACACACAGACACAGCCCGGCGCATGCAGTAGGGGAATACATTGTATTTACAAATGACTTCTCATTTAAAGCAAGAATGAGTTTATTACTTTAACTGTAAATCCAATCCAAATCCAAAAAAAAAAAAAAACCTGTCCGCACTTAGTTACTGAAGCTACACCTGTCAATATTTCCATTCTCACATGGCACATACGTGGACAAAGGTGACCACTCAATATTAGACAATTGATCCTTGATTTCAGACAGACGTAGACAAAAGCAGGTTTCACATTTTTAGCTGCTGATTGACAAATTTCTTGACAGTACAATATGACACTGGCTGATTTTATCATCTGTTGCCAGTTAACTAATTAAGCTAACAGAGCTCATTGGAAGCACTGGTTATGTTCGAAATCATTCACCCATTTTATCAATCCCTATTTACGATCTCGGGAATTCTTTGTAAAAGACTACATCGTGAGCTTGTCTGTAACATGACAAAACACTTTCGGACACTACTTAAGTAATTTTCTTCATGCACAATCAAAACATGCCATATCAACATCAGCTGTTGGTCTATCCAAATATCAAAGCGCATGTTTGAGATAAATTCATGATATTATACAGACATATTTCCATCAACTTAACTAAAAAAATTACAAAGTACTTTATGGCTGTTTGTGTTATGATGTGCTGTTCAGCCTGCATTTCACTATAACGTTTAAGAGAGACTATAAGAGAGAGTAGTGCGACTACAACTTGTCCTATAAATGTAAAGAATTTACCATTCAACAAACTTTGATATGTTGAAGTTTGGTTTACCAGTTAGATGTAATAATTTGTGAATATAATGTGTATTGTTATACAGTATGCCATTATGGCACAAATCAGGGCTCGGAACACTCAAGATGATCAATATTAGATAGCGTTATTATTAGCCAACTTCTGTACAGCACAAAATCCATTGCTGATTTATCAGTTGGATACAAGTTGGATGAGTTGGATCTCTCAACCTCACAACAGAGGTATGAGCTAAGCCTGCAAATATCCTTAAATCCTTGACTCTGTGTAAATCTGACCTGTGCAGTGCAGCTACAACTGGCCCCTGGCCTCCTGTTATTTGCAAAAGAGGCCCCCAGGCAAAGCAATGTGAGTATGGAATAGTAATTCCCACTATACATTCAGACAGCATTACAAATTGGCACTATACAGTGGACTGAGAAATGAGGAATTTTAGACACAGCCACTGTCTTCACTTTTTATTGTATTCACTTGACTTATTTTAAAATTAAATCCTTTAGAATGAAAAGCCTTCATAAGGCATTTGGTGAATACTTACATTATTCATTCATTAATTATTTATAAAATATGACAACTTGATCTTACTTTAGATAATATTGGGAATTGATTGCCTAGAAAAAGTAAATTATACAACTATTAATCTTAATTTATGTTTGAGTGCTAAGTTTACTTGAAATTTAGCTGTATTTACTTAATTTTGTGATGTTGTTGCAACTTAAGTGAAATAAAATTGTTCTTTCTAAGTGTTAACAACTTCATTAAACCAAGGTAGTCTGACTTAACTTGATCATCACAGAGAAGATTTTGCCAATGATGAAATTAGAAGACCTATGTCCTGTTTTTTTTAAAGAATAAAACACATTTAAGAAAATACAAATATAATTGACATGTTTGCAACCAGCAGAATACAGATACATAGCACAGTACACTTCGTTCAGTGAAGTTTATTTGATTTAACTTGTCATTTTTACAAAATTAAGTAGCTTTTAAGTAAACTTAGCAATTAGTAAAATCAGCTTGTCAGACTTTACAGCTGCAGGTAGTAAACTATAGTAAACTGGACATGCTAACAAATGCAGCTTAACTTAGAGCAAATTAACCATTCCTTTCATCTCTGCTTTTATTTATTTTTTTTGGTTTTGTGCAAACACATCACCCTCAAACTCTTAAATAAATTTGACTTTTGCTTTTACTATTGCCCCATGCACACGGCTTCTTCAGTCTGCCATGCCTAGTTACGGGTGCTATGCTATGATTGGACGATAACTGTTTGAGGAAAGGGTGTATCAAGAAATAAATTGGATCCTGCCATTAATTTTGGCCACGTGTAGCTGAAATTATGTTACACAGTAATGTCACTTTCCTGTGAATAATGGTGTTGATCATGGTGTAAGCCTGAAAAACTGCAGTGGTGTGTGAATAACAGCATGTGTCCTCTCTCTCTCTCTGAGGGTATTTTAACAAGGTGCTGACAAGAAAAATGATAATGATGTGTCTGTCATGATGCAGAGCTGGGTAAATTTGTCATGATGGCAGGTGACTGATGGTGTGGTATCACCCATTGGCCAAACCATGATTTTTTTCCCTCAACACTGAACACAGACAGACAGACACACACACACACACGCAGGATGCCTAAAATCACTCAGCACATGTACGAGCAGGTAAATCACATCCTTCCTCAGGTTTATGCTCATTGTTCACCGGCAGTCTGTCTTCCATTTGCAGCCTGAAAGCCGTGAAGTCGTTACGGTAACCTTTACAAACTGTAAACTGCCGTACTGTGACTGTAACTTTGAAATGTATGACACCAACGCTGCAATCACTCATTTTTCTCCTGCATAGTGATATGTAGGCTGCGTCAAAGTATCCACCAAGGTTATTATTGTTTTAATGTTACACAGATTTCAGGAATAAACACGGCAGTGGCACATTTGTTCTACTCTCCCCAGTAATGCTTTTAAACCCCGCAGAGTGATACTGACATCGTAATATCCAAAGTGCTTGTATTTATATGTGTTTATTAAAATCCTGAGTGGTTATCAATTTGTCAGATTGTCTGGAATTTACTTTCAGTCTCAAGCTTGTAAGTCTCCTTGGTTTGTTTGGTGGTACAGTGCGTCTCATAAATTCCTCTGCTTCTGTGTTGTTAATGCTTTATGTTAAGTGACATTTTAATGGCTTTGTACAACGTTTAGAGCAGCAGAGAAAAAGTTGTCTTGACATGTTTACAGCTAAAAGCATGTTCTGTTGTTATTGTTTTGATTTGTTTTCATCCTCTACTCCATTCTGTCCATTTATTTTCTACCAAAAACTCAAAGCCAAAGCCATTATGTGATATGGATAGGAAATAGAAATATATTATTACCATGTACTAATGAGAAAAACAAATCAGAAACATTACACAAGCATTTGTGAAGATCAGAAAGAAAAAAAACAATTCTTACAAGTTTATCTTCTCTGTCCAGAACAGAAATATTGCACTGGTAGATTTATACTCAAAACACACTAATGTTTTTTCCTGTCCATTTCAATACACCAAGAATCTGAAGGCAGAAACCACCTTATTGTAAAAATGTCAATAAATGGTCTTAACAGATCTTTTTTTCAACTAAAAAAAATAGCTTTTTTATTTTTCATGAATGGTTTTGTATTGTATTTATTTATTTATTTCAGTAAACCAAGTTAGTGTGACTTAACTTCATCATGGCAATGGGAATTTGCCAGTGCCGAAGTTAGGAGA
Source organism: Plectropomus leopardus (assembly GCF_026936395.1). NCBI lineage: Eukaryota > Metazoa > Chordata > Actinopteri > Perciformes > Serranidae > Plectropomus > Plectropomus leopardus. The sequence goes on from NC_142176.1 coordinate 16,820,628, forward strand.
TCTGTGAGTTCTGTATCGTTAACATGTTTAAGAGATTATACAAATATGACTGACATGTTCGCAGCCAGTAGAATGCAGATATATGGCACAGTAAACTTAGTTTACGGCAGTTGCTAAAATTTTGAAAAAATGATTTAATTACATTTTTTAGTAATATTTTTTGTTTTTCATTAATGTTTTTGTATTGTTTTTTCATCACAAATCAAAATATCGTCAGTGTCGTAACTATCTCCAGAGAATATTTTGGTCAAAGCCTCCTAAGATGAATATTCTGTGTACATAATAAATAGTGTGCATTACAACACAAATGATGTACTTTAACATATGATTAATACATTAAAATGTGCCTCCTCATTGCATCACACTCGGACATGCTTGTTGTAAAAGGGGTGTGTAGCTCTACTGAAATTTACTTTAGATGATGTGGGACACTGTAATTTGCTTTTGGACTTCCCATCAAATATGTTTGTGTGTTTGGTTGGAATCAGATGACAGTAATCATAAATATAGACATCCCATAAAGGTTACGTCCATTTGAACGGACAGGCTAAATATATGAATATACCCAGGACAAAATAGATTTGATTAATATTTTGGAAAAGGACTTTATTCTGTTATTCTCAAAACTATAATAATTAAAGTGCCACATTATTTACTTGGTCGTTTATTTACCTGATGTCCAGATAAAAAATAAAAAATAAAAAAAAGGCTGGTATGTATCTGTTACTGAGGGCCGCCAAGACATTTATGACATTTCATACCAGCACGACAATAAGCAGTACAACTACTCAACTGTTGCAACTTGAGTTCCCTGGTTCGCATTTTCAGCAGAGACAAGAGGCACCATGTGTCTTGTGCTGTATTGCATCAGATGAAATACACATTTCTGTGGCAAAGTGATGACAGAAAACTCCTGATCTTCATTTTTCAAACAAAATAGAGAATAAGCCATGTGATGTGACTTTCATGTGTTCTGGTTTTTGTATTTCAGAGCAAAAGAGAGGAGGGAGAGAGGTGCGCTTCATTTGTTGTTGTGCACTTGCCAGAAATTGTCATCTACAGACATGTCAGCAGTTGATGTCACCATGTGTTTTGTGTTTTGGGAATGAGGGAACATGCAAGAACATTTCTATTAATGTTTAACAGGAGGCAAAAAAACAGTTCATAAAGTGCTATCCTCCATGTTGTGATGATTTAAAAACCAAAAAAAAAAAAAAAAAAAAAATGCATTAAAGATTTAACTTCAAGTCCCCACAGTTATTTGCAATATATTGTATTGCTACACAGCCATTTTGAAGCTGATTATTAAAACTCTGTACTTATACAATTCTTTTTTATTTGAAATGCTTAACAATGTTAATGACATGTTTTCACTGATCTGTGTAAATCTAGTGGTTTTAATTAAAGCCTTTTTTTTAGTCTGAAACATTAAGAAGTACAAATGCTAAGATAGAAATAGTATCTTAACCATATTTCTCAGGTCCACTGTTAGACTCTATTGAGCTGGAAATGAGTCAAGGAGTTAATAAGCACACACACACGCACGCACGCACGCACGCACGCACGCACGCACACACACATTGCGGACGGGCTTTATGCTTGTTTTATGCTTGTTCCATTAGGGAGGCTTACCTCATTTGACACATCATGTCACTGCCAATCATTATCTAGCAATTAAACTCAAAGTGAGGAGAAACGATCATAAGCCAGCTTGTTATATTTAGCCTGTTTCAGAAAAAAGTGCTTGGCAGTGTTCTTTTTCTGTTTTCCTCGCTTGCAGCTCATATTTCCACGTAGCAAACCAAAGGCATACGAGGTGATGTACATAACACATGCAAAGTTTAAAACAATAGGCAGCCATCTCAACTCCTCACAGAACCAGTCTACTTAAATCAAACTCAGCCAGTATTATGTATTAATTTCACTGCTGGCTTTTCTGCCAATAAGATTAAAAAAAAAAACTGCAGGCATCTGCAGGTCAATACAAGCTGCCTTTAAATTTTGTGCTCTGCTTCCACAGCCACAGGTGCAGCTATCTGGGGTGGAGGGTTTGGGGGCATATCCCTGTAATATTTGTGCATTTGGCCACTTTCAATAAATGAAGTGTTTGATTATCAAAATGTCCTGGCAGAAGACTCTAGGAATTTCTGGTATTAGGTTTAGGTAGAGGTGACGTGTAGATCACATGATAGATTGTGAGCTCGATACAGGCTGAGGCCTCTGCAGCGGCCCTGGCTCCATTCCAGCCCGCCGCCCTATGCTGCATGTCGTCCCCATCTCTCTCCAGATTTTCCCGTCTATATTTCTGTCCTTTCAATTAAGGGATTAAAAGTGCCAACACAATAATCTTAAAACAAAAAAACAAAAAATCCAGTGAACTGAACACGTGGGTCTTGGTTGCACTGATGCCGTGATCCTACTCGACGCCAACATCTACTGCCTTTATTATTAATCATGCCTCCACTATTAATATATACATGTATTTCATAAATTTGCTTGAAGCATTACATGCTATCAGACATAAAAATAATAAATGTAATTTAAATTATATGTTATGTTATTGTTACCATTACTGTTGCTGTGCATCTCTCCCTCTTCCACCCTCTCTTTCTCTTTTTTCTCTCTCTCTTTTTGTCATCTACTGTAATTCTGTTGTTTACTATTGCACGTCTATCTGTCCTGGAAGAGGTTTCTACCATTTTTTCCCCCTGTTAAAGCGTTTTTTGGGGGGAGTTTTTCCTTGGTTGATGTGAGGGTCTAAGGACAGAGGGATATCATATGCTGTAAAGCCCTCTGAGGAAAATTGTAATTTTTGATAATGGGCTTTATAAATAGAATTGACTTGACTTGATTGACCACTAAGTACTTCTATTTAGTTATAAACAGTAAAAACAAAACATGTTAGGGATAACGCTTGATAAAGTGTCCACTGTCAGTTTTTAATGGCTGACGTGGATGCGTAAAAATCAGATGTGCAGCAGAGTATTGTTACGTTTAGAAGTAAATGTAATAATACATTTACAGTGTTAAAAATAACATAAATCTGCAAATCTTGTTTTATTCCTTGTGTCTTATCTTCAGACAGGTCTCTCCAAAAACACATGTTGAAATATCCTTTTCAATTATAATTTGCTCCAGGAAGTAAGAATGAGGCAAGCTCAATGAGAGAAAAAAAAAGCATCATCTGGTTTAAGTTTAGTCAACTCATCAATCTTCTTTTTTGTCTGTTTTCAATAAAAGCAAAAATAATATTTGTTACATAAATGTCCCTGATTCAGCAGGATTTAGAAAGATTATAGACCATTTCCAGAACTCATTTTCTCACTCTCTATGGAAGTTCAAACAAAAAAAAGCCTTAGACTTTCTATTGTGGTCTTAGGATCAATGGTATCAATAGTGACCTTTAAGCATGAGCAAAGTCCACAGGTAAATGTCATTGAAGGTTCTTAAAAATTGAAGGCTGTGCATCTAATCTAACCTGCTCTAATAAACGATGATTTGAAGGGATGACAAAGACAGACCGTGTATGGGCTCAATCCATAAATTTCTATAATGCAAAGATGTGCTCCAGTGGCGAGAACTGACCTGTGATACATTTAGAAGTTGTCTCTGAAAGGCGAATCAATATCTCTTGCAGGCTGCACAGTAAGCAAATCGAAGTTCTTTAGCAACAGTTAATGAATACAAAATGTCAGTAGACATCAAAAAATTAGTCTTTCATGGTGAAAATAAACATCCCTTGGGTTCTACATTTCTAATTATAATACCCTCAACAACATTTTCTTCCCAAACCAAAAAACAATGTCTGCACAAAAAGTGGTTCAAAATTAAAAATCCACTTTTTCTACACCTCAAGGGTGTTTTTGTCAAACCAGATTCATCATTCTGTTGCAACAACAGCTTTTCCCATTACTGTCAAGCAGAGCGTCCCTTTGCGGCAATAGATTTGCCTCTTCACAACCGAACAAGACACTAACTTTTTAACACATGTCATAAAGCTGCGAGACATCTCATTCAGTGCATAGGGGCCTGTGTTGATCTGAGACTTCAGACATGCCATCGGAGAGAACAAGCGGTACGTCATCTGATGGTTTCTCGAATGACAGGCCTGTCACAAAACAGCCAAAAGCTTAGAAGTGCAGTTCACTTGACACACAGTCTTCAGGGATGTCTCTTAAAAAAAAAAAAAAAAAAAAAGTCGCCCCATTTTTAAAGAAATCTGTTAGTGTGGGTGGGAGGATGGGATTGGGGTACATAACAAATAAAGCATCGGCCTACAAAAGATCCAGAGGGAACACTCTATGTGTCTCCTTGGTATCCATTTAACAGGAGAGCTTACAGCATCCAGCTACTTACAGCCCAACCGAAGTGCTATATTACTCACCGAGCTCAGCTGGAAACACTATAGAAAAATGTGTTTGCCTAGGATCTGCTCTCCTTTATCAATCCCAAACAGCAGGGCCCAGAGCTTTAAGCACTATGCCAGGGTTCCAGCAACAGCAAACAACATTTCAGACAGAAAAAGAAGGAATGGTTGCACAAATAAGATTTCAGTTTTGTCTCTGTAAATCCTTTAAAGCTGAATCTAACACAACACATCCTACTGAATTCCCACAGAGACTATTCAAAGGCACCGCCTTGGAAAAGTAACATGCAGACTTAGAAGTGTGCACACAGACAGACAGACATACTGACAAATTTTAAAAAGATGACAGAGAAAATGAGAAACCGTTGCAAGGGCACTTGGTTTGAGTGAGAATATTTCATTTCTTACCGATGAAGAGGTTCCACTCAGCGTCGAGGTCTGCCTGGTTTGCTAGACAGCCCCTCATAACGTTGTGGCAATAGTTGTGACAGGGTTTCAGCCCAGGCATGCCGCGGCAGTATGGACAGTACAGCATCTTGGTCAGGGCTTTGACACATGCTGGAACTACATTCACCTACAAAGCAAATAGAGAGATATTCTTCAATTATGTCAAGTCTTTTCAAGCTTATTAAAGGGATACTGACTCTCAACCAGCTTTGTATGTATCATGATATCGGGTGGATTTTAGCTGTCTGTTGTGTTTTTGTATGTGCACCACTATGGACACAAAAGGTATAGAGGCCACCTCTTTCTCTATCTCAAATTCAATTCAAATGGTAAAACTAGACAGCCCTGATCAAATATAAACAAGATTCTGTTACTGTATTACGCGTTTACCTGTCAGGTACAGTGCAGTGCATTCTGGTAGTTGGATGTTTTCTACATCTTCAGTTAAAGGGAATGCCAAAGCCCTTCTTCCTCTGTTTTCTCTAGTCAAGTGGCACCATTTCCAAAAGTATTTTCGTCTTTCAGGCAAGACAGGCAAGTTTTACGAAAAGACCATCTTTCTTGCAGTGAAATACTTCATATAAAAAACCATATAATTGGGGGGAGAGAAGTTGTGTTAAAACAGTAATATTGACATTTCTATATTTCTAAAAATAAGACATCATGAAATTTCCACAGGAATGAAGCATCAGTGGTAAGGAATGCAATCTCCAACTGAAAGTTCAGGGACGTAAAAGTGAAACGCATTTCAACTTTTGACAAACATCGCCACACTACATTACATCTTCTGAAGCTTGAAATGTGAAAAGCCGCCAGATAAAACTGTATGACAAGACAATGTTTACAACTCTGTCCATCTCCATTCCTTGTGAGAGATGTGCCTTTTGTTGTTGGGCCATGTCATTGTACCAGCTTGAGTGAAAGCGACAGGATTCTCACATCTGCTTTCCTTCAGGGGTGGGGATGCAGAACGAACAGTACATCTGATAATTGGCCTGTCAGCCTGTATTCATGCTTGACTTTAGACTGTGTCCAGAGCACACTCTGGAGACTGATGGTGTGTCTGGGTGTCTGTACAGAGGAAGGCTGGCAAATCGGTCAGTGGTTATCATAGGAGAGACCACACCACTGGACGCCATTTTTATATTTTAAAGGGTTTAGGTGTAACAGAGGAACCAGTCTCCTAAGAGCCAGTAAAGGGGAGACACCCAAGGTGAATAGGGTACATGGTTTAACTAATAGATACCACCATGAAACTTCCCCAGTTGATTACTTAAGGCGGGATAATGAACTTTTACATTACACATTTTCTTAAATTTCATGTTTAAATATGCAAATGATGCATGTTGTATTTAAATATGCACACATTTTCCCACATTGCCAACATAAAAAAAAGAAAACATATTACAAAAAAAAGTTTGTTTTTTTTAAAGGAAATTCTGGATATCTCTTAATCATTTCCTTAATCAAAAAATATCATCAACAGTCATGAAGACTCAATTTTTATCATGTTTTTAGGAACAGAATTTTCATGAATCAGGTTATGAATGATTTTTGGATAAATCCCTCTGAAAATCTTCACAATATAGACAGGAATAAGACTGGAAAATTTCATGTTAGGGTTACTGAATATACATTTTTGGCTCAGAGAATGAGGAAACCATCTCATCTAAACAAAGTCTAAATATAGATTAATGCTCATTCATTAATTTTCAAAAGTCAGTTCAAGTCAAGTTGTATTTATTTTATAGCCTGAGATCACAAATTAGAGCTTTAAAATGTGTACAGCCCCAAACACCTTGTATTTGTAGCCTTTCAATTCAAATAAGAAAAAACTCTTAACAGAAAAAAGCAAGAAACATCATGAAGGAGCAATATAAAGGAGGAATCCCTCTAGAATTAAATTGAGTTTTTACTCTGAAAAATAATTATTAATTATGCTTATTGTTTTATTTGTCATCTTTTTTAAAAAAAAAAAACAAACAAAACTATTTGACCTTTGTTACTGCTATAAGAAAAAAAATAGAGAAACATGCAGAGACATACAAAACAAAGCCTGGTGATATAAGTACAGATAAAAAATAAAAGTGACCTGAAAATAGAAAACAACATCAGTGCACTTCTGGAGCGCCATAGCAACATCTGATGCTGTGCAGCACTACATCCAGCTTTAGTCTTGTCTCCAGTCTGTTTTGAACACTGTGGTCTGTCTTTGATCTTACTGGTACAATGGCCCGACCACCTGTGTGTGCATGTGCGTGAGTGAGAAAAGGAGGAGAGAGATGAGAGAGAACAAGGGAGAGGAAGTGTAGGAAGACAGAGATGTGCGCTATTAGTGTATTTGCTTTCACTGCTGCTGGGCAGCCGACAACAAGGACCAAACCAACCGTCTTTGACATTTGCAGTCTGCCGCTGACAGCACGCAATGTCAACTAAAAAGGCCATTAAAGAGGTTGCTAGCTGCCAATCCATCGCAGCATGTCATCCTCTGGTATTATTATTGTTTATATCACTCAGTGGTTAGCATGTGGAAATTTTTTTACAAACACGGTACATTTGATTGAACACATTTCACAGCTGACATGCATGAAAACCACTTACATGTACGTGTCAGGCTTCTGTGGCATCACGTTAGAAAACAATTTAATGTCATTAATGGAGCTTTTGCTTGTATTAATATTTTAATTTAGAATTAGACCAAGACCAAATTAATTATTATTAATGTGAAAATATTTTGTTGAGATGAACTAATGGCCAAAAAAATATTATTTCAGTAACTTAGATACCAAGCCCAAACCAACATATGAGAAAAATCATTCAGGGTAACACTTTACTTTAAAGACTTAATTCACTGCTGTCTTTTCATAAAACTGGGCTGTCTATGCTAAAGACAGACATAAATACTTTCGAAATTGGTACTATATGACCAGAGAAAACAGAGACAAAGGACTGTGGCATTCCCTTTCACTCAAGAGATAGAAAACCTGCCAGAATGCACAGCACTGCACCAGACCGATGAATGCTTTTACTGGTGGTTTACTGGCTAGTACGAAACTATCTTGCATACAGTTAAAAAGATGAAATATGTTTCTGAAAACATTTGAGGCAAGAAAAAGACAATACAAAAAACAGAATCTTGGTTTATATTTGTTCAGCACTGCTTAGTTTTACCGTTTGGTCTCAGTATTTTCAGTCTATGTTTTCACAATACAGGAAACACTATGGTGCCACAAATTTGCGTATTACAACTAAACAGTGCACTAAAAAATGTTTCTGAAGACATTTCTGATGACAAATAGGCAACAAAGTAACAGTATATTTAATCAGCATTGCCTAGTTTCACCATTTTATCCGAGTTTGGTCTGAGTTTAAGAGAGAGAGAGAGATAGAGAGAGAGAGAGAGAGAGAGAAAAGTGTCTCTAAAACCCTGGAATGCTTTCATTCTTTTTTTAAATTTCTAAGGGAATACTGCCATAACTAAATTAAAACAGCGAGACAGATCTGTTAAAAGACTGACTTCTGTATTAAAAAATTAGTTCTCTGAGGTTCCTCACACCCCCTCAAGATGCAAAATGGTTTAGTCTGTTGCTGCACTAGGATTCATCTGTAAACTCAGCGACAGTCCAGTGAGTGACTGCTTATGCGGTTGGAGCACCAGCCTACAGTGTCATGTTTTTCCCCAAAAGAGGGAAATCAGGGTTCCAAAAAAGAAAGAAAGAAAGATGGAAAAGGAAAGAATGCACTGACTTTGTGGGAAAAAAAGGAAGAACGACAGAAAATTGAAAGCCACTTGAGAGACATGGATCCAGAGAGGAAGGGCTCGGGGCCAGCAGAGTCCATTCATGCATAGGGACCAGAATTTGGTGGTACAACCCCCCCACAGACGCACACGCACACATGCACACACACGCACACATGCACACACACGCACAGTTTTGCTTTGTTTTGTTTCTTTTTTACCACATTGCTTATACCTATCAGTGGAAGCCTGCGCTGTATCCCTGTTTTGTTTTGTATAGTTTTGTTTCGCTGTCTTAAGTTTTATTGGATGTGTCACTGTTTGTCTCTCTTGTGTGTTGAGTGTTTGCATGTTGTTGTGCTTATTTTTTACTTGTTCTGTTGTCACTGCATTTCACAATAAAAAGGAAAAAAAAAGACAGAGAGAGACAAGGATCCAGAGAGGAAGGGCTGGGGGCCTACAGAGACTACTTATGCATAGGGACCAAAATTTGCTGGTACACCCCTGGATACAAAGCTGGCTGAAAATCTTCAAAGTCACCGCTGATTTATATACAGTATTTCCAATAGTGCTATAAATATACCAGCTATCAGCCTGTATGAACCTTTCATAATCATTTGATTTTATGCACATTTACTAGCCTTTATTTCCTACATTTTCTAATTCATAGACAGTGCTGAAGGGAGGACAAAAAAAGAGAAGAGCAAACAGATAAAGAACCGGCTGTGGAGAAAGCCAAAGACGCTGCCAAAGAAGCAGAGAAACAAACACCAAGAAAACAGAGAGAGACAGATACAGATGAAACAGACGGAGAGAAAACCGGACAAGACACTAGCAGACAAACAGAGGGAACGGGCAGGTGTTACCGCCACATTTGGACAGTGAAACTGAACAGAGAACGTGCCAATCACACTGTTTGCTTTTGGAGAGAGTTGCATCTTATTTCCCAGAGAATTTTTCACTTGCAAATACACGGTCTGTGATTTTCTAAAATAATGATTTTCTTAAAGTAAATGTAATTTGAGCTGGAGATGAGCATTACTGTATATGATGAAATCTGGGAAGAAGTGTGTGAATGGGGACATAAAGCAAGAAAAAGCCCACTTTTGAAAATGTTCAACTGGAAATTCAATTCAATGAGGTATTTTAGTGCTCCTCTCATTGCATCAAAAGTATGAAAGCAATGACACAAATTTGTGCTGGAGGGATTGTTAACAGGTTGGAGATTACACACGCGTTTTTTGCTGGATTTTCTAAAACTTAGGGCATACTGGGAAGGGATTCATACAGAAATACTGACCATTTTGAACACTGACTTACCTTTAGACCCATAATATTTTATTTTAGGAGCATTCCCTGATGGAGATATGAATAGTGAAAGGTTTACTTACTGAATATCCTTTTTCAAAAGAAATAAAAAAAAAAAAAAACCCTTTATCTTGCTAAAACCACTGTCACCCACTCTACCTGAATGGCAAAACAGACTAATAAAAGTGCACTCAATGGAAAAAATAATGCCAAAACTCCATTTAGTCAAAGATAGGTTTTAAGATGTATGGGCTCCTGCAATTACTTGTTTTAGATTACGAAAGTGCAAGGCTGCTATATTGATTTCATTGTGAATTTGGCCAAAGCAAATATCTGTTTCTCTTAATGTATTTTCATTTTATTTGTATTCTATTTATTTTTTGGGGACTCTGCTTTTTGTGCATGCATTGCCATGATTTTGTAGTTTGAATGTTTATTTACTGTATTCTAAATAGTGCTAAATATTCCAGATAAAGAAGCTAGGTATAATGTAGAGGGTTTCCCACACTTTCATTTATTTGTGGCAGCCCGCCACGATTATCTGCCACTACAACTATATTTTCTGTTTTTGGGGATAGACCAATTTAGTAGGAGCGCTTTTGAAATATATATACCATTCGGTTATATGTATACATGTCCAAATAATGCTCTTAAAACCCAAATAACACCAGAATATCCCACGTCTTAACCGAAAAATCCTGAATCCGGAAACAACCTGATTCTGATTATTTCATCGGAATATGCTGTTTATACTACACACTTCAAATTCCAAATTGTCATATTTGTAATAAAAGGGTAATACTGGTGTGCATGTAACCAAAGCCACTGAAGAAATATTTTGGTAAAAAAGTATATGTAATATTTTGTTGGCCAATTAAACAAGCAGCCAACACCAAATTAATTTTTGTACTAGTTTTTGTATTATTATTCAGTTAAATTACGAACTGGTATCCTAGTGCTTCAGTATTTGGCTGTCTCCATCTGCAGCCCACATGCAGCCAAAACTGTTATATATCAGTCAGGTCACTCTGTACTGGCCCTTCACTGACAAAATCAGTATCACATATATAAATCCACGCTCCAAATCTGACTGCTACATGCAATTCTCCAGTCTACCTAAAGTGAGACAGGGACGAGACAGTTTTTAGATTGCACTTCCACCTCTACCTGCATCCTCATACATCTCCAGCCCTCTCTCCCTCTCCCCCGTCAATGACTCAAAGCCTGCAGATTAAATATAACACTTTCCTATCAAGCTATTTGAATCATTTTACTCTACAGGCTAATTTGCATATAAATATTGTTACAGTGACAGCCGAAAGAGAGAGAAAGAGGGAGAGCTTTTGTTTTCTGTGTTGGCTCAGCCTCACCCTGTCACTGCACCTGGGCAAGACATTAAATCCAGTTAAAACCGCAATCATAAAACAGAAACAAATCAACAGGATGACACTGGAATATATTCTCTTAATAAATTCACTGTTCCTCTGCTGTGGTTTAAATGATGGCAGCATTATAGAGAGCTTAATGAATATATAGTACACTGTATCATCTACTCAACATCAGCAGACCATTGCAAATGTCATTTTGTGCAATTTAATTCCATTTCACTTTTTCTTCAAACTTGTACAATAAAGTACAGTATTTATTCATAAGAATATTAAATAATTTTAAAAAGTTCTGGGATTAATCTGTTTCTGTCAATTCAATTAAACTTGGCCCAGTTTCCAGACAGCCTATTTAAGAGACATGGAAAAAACACTGGGAGAATTTTCTCAACCTGTTCTGACTGCTCTCTTTGCATTCAGTGTGGCCTTTTAGTGGCAACCAAAGAAATATATTTCAGTCTGCAAATAGGAAAAGTGTTTTAGGCTGCCCTTGAGCTTTGGGAGCCTTTAGAAAATTTGCATTAAAATGGTGCCTCCTAACGCAATTATCTTACAGGGATTTTTACATCGCTGCAGTTAGTGTGCCCAGCAGTCGCTGTATGCCCTGGATGAAGGGTAATCTGATAATCTTGTTAGCATTTATTTACAGTTGAGTGGATGGAATATTTCACAGCAGGCTGAGTGTAGGACTGGAGCACGAGACGCCTCAGATCCAGAGTGAGATTAAAACACTAATCTACTCATCTGACGTTTAAGTGCTGTGATAACACCATGTGGAGAGCATGTGTTTATGTGTGAAAGTGAGTGTTAGTGTTGCAGTGGTGGAGGCAGTATCAGATTCTAAGTAAAAGTAGCAATACTGCACTATCAAAATACTCAACTTCAAGTTAAAGTCATGCATTGAAAATGTCACTTAGGTATAAGCACCCAGCTATTATTATCTAAATGTACTTAAGTATTAAAAGTTCTCATTATGAAGAAAAACTGATTATTATGCATTTGATAACTGGATTATCATTATCTGCAATTAGCATGTGTAATTGCCTTTTTCAGTTTTTTTGGTTGAGATGGAGCTACTTTTATCTTTTTTATACACTGGTGGGAATTTTATCCTACTGCACTAAAGCATCATCATATATTATCTTAATCTGTAAAATAACTAAATATGTAACATAAACGTGGTTAACTGAAGTGCATTGAACATTTCCTGCTACATAGTGGAATAGAAGTATAAAGCAAAATGACTCCAGATTTCCAGGTAAATTACATTAGATCTACTTTGTACCTAAAGTGGCCATTCTAAATGCTTAATACTTTGATACATTGATACATTAGGTACATTTTGCTGTAAATACTTTCTAATACTTTATCTTAGGTAGTTTTTTTTTCATTGTTATATAAGTACCTCTGCTTAAAGAAGAAATTCAGCTGCAAAATGACCATTTGTATATCAATAATAATTAACTAATCCCATGTTACATTGAATTTGTGAAGAAAACTTTTTTTTTCTCACATGCCTCCAGTTAATGGAGAATCCAAAAAAGGTGAACAGTCGTGATTAACTGAAGTCATTGAGGACTGCATTCAAAGAACAGCAAAACTACAACAAAACATCAGTTTATAAACTCATGCACACCTCGTGCAGTATAATTCAAGTCTCACTTATCCAGTCGTATGCTTAGTACTTTGCAAACAGTGAGCCTTACAGACGGGAAACTGAATATCAATGCCCTCTTAAAGCCAGACTCTATTGACAGAAATAGTCATTTCACCTCGCTGAACATGTGAGCTGCTCATCTACCACTGTCTTGATTGCTTATTTAGTGCTACTGTGACACTTTGGTGTTTTAAAGGGTTGGTTAGGACTTGGATTATATTCCATGAGTTATGCAAGATCTTGTAGATGAATGTTTTGATACATTTTTGCTGTTGTTAAAAGCTGACCCCTATGACTTAAGTTCATCAAGAATTTCCTGTTTGGGGATTTTTCATTCAACATAGAGGAATGCGAGAAAAGCAAAGTTTTCTTCACAAATGCAACATAACACAGGGTGAGAAATTGGTAAATTAATAATCATTTGGGGGCTTGAAGTAGTCCTTTAAGTACAGTACCCAAGTGAATGGACTTAATTATGTTTAGTGTTTTGTAAAGAAATGCTCCACTTACAAATGAGAGTGGGGTGAGGCGTAAACAGCGGCCTGCTCATTAGCCTGCTGCTTCAAAAGAGCATCTTGAAGATGCAGTCAGCGTTTCAGCCAGACTCCTGATGTGAGCATTAACTTTATTGAGGATTGAAAATGTGAGATTATAAATGCAATGAGCCCGAGCAATAATACGACAAGCCACTTCTCATTTTATCCATTAAAAGACTGCAGTCAGGAGCCATTACACTCACACCTGAATTCACTATCAGCTATTAGACATATCCAAGATAACTAAATCATGATGATAAAGGACAAGGCTCACTATCATAATGAGAGATAACTCTAAAAGACATTCTTGGAAGACATCACCTTGTCTATCCGACAGGGTGTTGTCATGCACATATGGCATGAACTCCCTTTAGGAGTAACAGAGTGGGAAGAGCACAGACGATGGAAATTGCTTTGTGCCACAAAGTAATGAAGTTGTGAGAAATGACAATGACTTTGCAAGCTACCAAGGCCAATCAAGGGGAACACTAGTGGGACGGTGAGACTGTCGCCAAAAAATTGTCTCAATAGTTCTGTCATAATTATTGTGACAGGCCACATTGCTTCGTACTGATTGGACATGGATGTAAGACTGCATTGGTGCCCCAGTGTCCCCACTCAATTCCACAGCCATTAGTGTCAATGGCAATATGAGTGATCTGTCACTGTGCAAATCAGACTACCATCTGCCACCAAGAGAAACATGTGCCTGGTCGCACCAAACGTCTGTGTAAAAAGTTCACTTAATTCCTCCTAACCAAAGGAATACATTAAAGGGTGCTGCAATAAATATCAGAAAGTAATTCCTAGTAGGTTATAGAAAATTTATACCATCAACTGGAATATGCTGACAGAAGTTAACAGTAAAATCGTCACATGCTATCCTTGTGCTGCACTGGCACGAGCTGCTGCTTTTTTAATCATAAGAAAAAAAAAGAGAAGAGCAAACTGGAGTGATGATGAGACAGAAATAATGCCCATACATAGTTAAGTTCAAAAACTTTCATCACATATGTCTGTCATGCAGTAAAATATGCATTATCGCATATATGGTGTGCATTTGCTTTATGTGGTGGTTTATGTTTAAAAGAGGAGCTCATAAAGCACAAGTGCTGCTCATCACGTACAGAAAAATGAACAACATGAGGTCCTATATTTTGGTTTTTGCAACTCAACACTAATTTTCAGAGAACACTGTATTTGTTTGCCATAACATTTAACAGACAGCTGCATTTAGTGCTTAAAGTTTTACTTGTACACACGCAATGAACTCATAAAACTTGATGCTCTGTTGGAGTTTAAACTTCAGTGCAGTAGTTAGACCAGAGACTCCTCACAGGTTAAGATATCAGTGTGATTCTCTCCAGCTTGAACACAAGAGCCAATTATTAGTCTTCATGGTGACACAGACAACATAGAAGACTAAAGGAACAACATCTACTTATTAATAATTTGTGACAAATGAAGAACAGGTTTTAAGAAGGCCATGTAAATTACTTATACTTCACTAACAGTTTACTGCTTGTGGTGTCAGGAAAAATGATTCTATTTACCATAAAAAATGTTGGAATTGTACATTTCAGCAAAACTCCATACACATTAGAGTTGCATGTTAATATAACGTGGTAGTGTTTCGACAATGCTGTGGTTAACGTGGTTAGTTTAGACACAAAACCCACTTGCTTATGGGCGGGAAAGGATCATGTTTTGTCTTAAAATCCACAGTTTGGCCACAGTTCTCAGGAAAAGACAGCCATTTTTTGGGGCACTATCCCCTTTGACAGGTCCCCATAAAACACCCACCTTTGGATATTAGAAAGCCACTGGAAAAAAACAACTGCTCAGTCCAGCTGGACCTCTGTTTATTTTTTGGCAATACACAGCACAGTGTCACAAATAGATGAAGATACACAAAAATATATCTGCTGTTGTAAACCACAAACATGCCAATTTACAAATATATGTAGAGGCTAAGAGAGTATTTAAGATAAGCAAATGAATATTAATCCTTTGGCAGGGTACAACATTGACAGTATTTTTCACTTGCCTGGTCGCACATGTGGGTCACAAATCTACTTGCCCAAAGTCAATTTTTGCTCTGCCCTATACAAATTGTTTTATTTATTAGTGGTTGTCAAATAACAACAGACTAAAGTCAATTGCAATGAAAAATGCTTGAGGCAAACTGCACGATATATAGTTGGAGCTTCGCCAACATCCTCCAAAGACACCCAACTAAACTCTTGTTCCCAGAATAATAGAAATGCTTGTTTGCGCTTCAGCCTTTGCACTTTGTCTTTATCTGCCAGTATTTTCTCGTGAGTGCCCAATCGGTAGCGCAGATTTGTAACTCTAAACAGAGATGAGAAGGAAGTGAAAAAGCTCACTCCTTTACTACTTTCACTGTAATGTGTAAACAGCTGTGTTTTTACTGTGCATATGACAATAAATGTCTTGAATCTTGAATCTGTTCCGTTATCAGCTCTGAAAAAACGATGTGTTTATTTCTTTGATTGCCCAACATGGCATTTTACCTATCCCAGTCCTTATTATTGAGCCTAGTTTTGTACAGAGAGTCACAGATTGCGGCAACATGACAGTGTGTGCACTAAGGTTGTCACTAATAATAAAACATGGTCTGTAGCACTTCATACTTTTACTAATCTCCTTCCTGTGCCTCTCTGTGAACTTTAGAGTCTCCCTCCACTCACCATATTAAATGTTAGATGGAGCCAAAGACGATTCCTGGGAGCCTGCACTAAAATCACTTGCTGTCAAATCAATGAATGTCTGAGAGTGACAGAATAATCCACAAGTGAGCAGCTGTGCCTTAACGAAACAACGCAGTGGTACTCAGCAAGCCCGGCGACCCACGCAAATCAGCTCAAGTGTCTGTCTTTGGTGAGGCATGGGATCGCTCGCTGATCTACCCTGACATGTACCATGTTATGTGGCATGTCTAGAGCAGCAGTTGGGACTGTTTCTTTAATTTACCAAGACAAGTGCAAACATGCTAAAAGCCGAGCCCATACTGCTCAATGACTAGGCACAGCTCACCGTGAGCCATTCAGCATCCCTGGTGGGTACCAGACCTGTCCTGCATACACTATATTTTTATCCATCTGCCATGGCTCCTCCTGGATTAAAGCAGAGCTCTCACCCCATGTCCATCTGAAGGTCTGCAGCCCAGCCTGAATGTCAGGGGCAAACACGTCCCATGCGGCTGCCAAGAGACCTCTGAACAAATGTCACAACATCAGTGCTGACAACCTTCTCTAAGTGCTTGTTAAATAAAGATGTGGTGCTATACACTTTAAGTCAAGGTGCAAAAAAGTAGTCATAAGACGTGATCTGAGCTGGCACAGCCAACTGGTGTGACATATTTTTTACTAGTTGTTGGATGAGAGATATTTTCTGAACATGCTAATATTTAATGGAAGTTTTGACCATTTTCCATGCTTTTGTATGTTGCTCTAAATGACCTTCTACTCAGTAACAGGCTGGCTGAGTCTCTATCTTTAGTTTTCGGGATGAAATTGAAGAGCATATACTGTTGAGATGTATACAGTATATTTCTTTATTATCCTTTCATATCATGTCCTTGTATTTCAGACCACATGCCGTCTCTCATTTTTTCCAACATTCTGCAGTTCACCACAGATCAAAATCTTTTAATTAAAAAGGACATCTTTGGTGCAGCACATTTCCCGATGACGTGCCAACCTTTTTGAGCCAGTTGCCATCTGCCGTCACAGCACTGTGGCTGAGGCCTTATCCCCAGCAAGCTGTGTGAGCTGTGAGCCAGCGAGAGAGAAGGAGACAGACAGAGAGAGAGGGAGGGGGAGGGAGAGACAACTTTGTCTGGTGCATCTGTAGAAGTGGGCATCAGCTGAGAAACATGGATGAACCATACTCTCATATGGAGGAGGTCACTTAATCTGCCCTGAGCAGAATCTGCTGTCAAATTGTACTAGACGACTTTCTGGTTGTGCAACATTTCATCATCGCAAATACAGATATTGAACTACATGAGACTTGCATAAGAGACACTGTAATATACTCTCACTTTTCTGAATAAATTGAGGCATATTGTCTGTAACTAGTGCCATCTGTTTAATTATCGAATAGTGAATTTGTAAATACTGAATATTCCACTATTATATTCCTAAATAACCAATTCCACTAGCATTACATATAAGCCCCCCATTGCGTGCAATTTAGTTAAATAAACCTAATTTATTTTGTTATTGCCTGTATTTAATTTAATTTAATTTTGCTTAACAAAACATTATTTTTAATATTGATTAATCTGCATTTTTTTTCCTATCAGTCTATCAATAGTTTTGTCTATGAAATGTAAGAAAGGATTACTACATGTCCAACACAATATGAGTCCTACAGTGAGACAAAAGACGCAAATCCTCATCAGGGAAAAGCAAAAACCAGAGTTGAGTTTAGACACAAAAACCGCTTGGTCATGGTTTGGTGAAGATCATGTTTTGGCTAAAATACCCATTTTTAGGGGCAAAACCCCACAGGAAACGCAGTAAAGTCTCTTTTTGTGGCACTATCTGCGTCAACGGGTCGCAACAAAGTGCCCACGATTGAAGCCAAAAAGCCAATGAAAACACAGCATTGACTTGCTAAAACGCAACTGGTTCTGTCGTTTATTGGTCTCAGACAGTGGTCTGCAGCTTGGCAGGGGTCTCGCCTTAGAGACAGGCCTCCTATCATCCCCTCCACCTCTAGATGAAAAATTTTGCTCATATATTACATTATTTTAGAGACGCTAATATAATACATATAATACATAGAAATCGTGCAAATGCAACGCATTTGTGGTTTTGCAAAAACATGAAATGTATACTTTTTTCTGGTAATTGGGCTGTGTTATGGTATTTTTGCTCAGAAAATGGCAGAAAAACAATTAACTGATTTAGCAGACGATCATTATTTTTCTAAGACTGGATTAATCCACTGATTGTCACAGCTTTACAATATTTTATATGAATATCATGGAGAAAAAAAATCTTGATAATGTGCTTTAACCCACTGAGAAAACCAGCCAGATTACTACAGATATGCTGTGCTCCAGCTGAAGTCGGAGGTCATAATTTCCCTGTTTAAATTTCCAACTTCTAATCTTCAAATACTCCAGGCTCACAACGACAAACATAAACAAAAAACATGGCTGACCGTGAAACACGAGGTTTCTTGGCAAGAGTACAAAGAAGTTATCTCTCAGCAGTGCAGCCTCCTTGCATTTAATACACAAAACAGAGGAGGAAAAACAAATAACTGTAGGCAGCTACCTAATACCCATGGTGACATATTTTGACACTCATTTACATGCAGAACGGGTTTAACTATGATATCATTTTAATTAAATGCGGCTAAATATACCTTCTTTAATTGATGTTTTACCATTCATAATGTGCACTTCCATCGGTTTCATCAATATTGTGTGACATCAGTCAAATGCGACTTAACAAGTAGGAAGTCTGACTCTGAGTTGTATATTTTCTAATGGGAGGTATACGTTTTGGAGTTTCTAATTGTGTGGAACACAGCATTAATTTAATGTAATGATGGGATGACTTTGAAGCCAATGTCTAAGAGCTAGCTGGCTCAACGACCACCACAGAGTGCCAATCGAACAAAAAATCTCATTATCTTATGCTTCATGCTGCTAACGGCTATGGGTGTTTTTTACATGGACGGCTTACCGTACAAGCCTACCAGACACATGCCCAGGATCCCAAAATGGCAGGGCTCCACGTGGCTGTAAAATATCACTCAAATTAACACATACCAACCAGGAAGAGACTAAAAATGACCATGAACAGATGCAAACAACCTGCAAAGAGTCATACAATAACCACAGATGGGGCAAAATAACCACAATTGGACCCAAAAAACAAAAAAAAAAAAACCAAAATTACTTCAAAAACACACAACAACAACCACTAAAAGATGCCTAATGATGACAGAGATGTGCAAAACCAACACAGAGTCTGTATCTCTTGCTCTATGGGAGAGGTGGTGGAACCTTTTGCATAGTTGCATGTTTATACTGTACTGTAGCAAAATACATCTTAAATGCTTAGTGAAGCAATGTCCTTTTATTTAAGCGCAGTGTTATGCAAAAGAGGTAGTGTGCTCAGACTCAAGTTTCTGTAAGTGCTTTTGATGAACACTATTGTCCCATAATGTATAGCACAAATGATACAAAGAAGCTGCTTACAGCTGCAATAATTTTAAACAAAATGCAGGTAGTGGTGGGACATCTACAAAAAGGGAAATCTGCTCTGTGTCAAGAAACTGGTACAATAAAAGGGAAATTTTAAAATTAAAAATGTATTACATAATTCTACTACCCTGGAGACTTTAGTTGGTTTAAATCCAAAAAGCAGCAAACGAGTAGTGTGTTAGCCATCTCTATGTGTTTCCATCACTTTAGTCCCATTTATTTTTTATAAATTCAAAGTACTGACTCAGAGTGACACTGCTGTCTGAGCTTGTATTATTGAGTGTCGAATGCACTTTACTGTTTTGCCCTGACAGTGAGTGGGCTTAACTGATATATGGTACTGTAGAAAAGGAAAAAAGACACCCAAGAAAAGCTATGCATACCACATGTAACTGATCCCGATATTTCGCACTTGTCACCAAAGACTCAGTAATCTGGCAGAGCATTGATCTAAGGTAAATGCTGTGCAAAGATTAGAAACTGCCTTGGAGCTTAATGTCAAATTATCTGACAGTTCGTGGTAGGAAATGAGTGTATAATGAGATCAACGTGACAGTGTAAGCCATCAGGAAAAACAAATCCCTCCGTACAAAATACCTTCCTTCCTTCCATCATCACGACTAAATATGCACCATGGACTAGGCCTGCTTCCTGTGCGTATGCAGAGTGAGTGATAAGTGCTCTAAATGCCCGAACTCTAAACCTTTCAAAAGGTCCAAATCCCTGCAATCTTCTCTGAGCAGGTCTTAATGTGGTTGGACTGTGTTTTAAGTACCCCCAGGATAAAACTCTTAATGGTCATCATAAACTGTAATCCAGAGAGATTCTGCTCTTAATCCAGGATCGAGGTCCAGGAAACTGTTCAGCGTGAGTCAAGTGCAATCCCATTTTAGGGAGTGATATCTCTCCAGTTCTGACTCGACTGCGTGCAGAGCTGTCGGTTAGCAGTAATTATGTATGGCTCATCACCATCAGCACTCCATCCTGTGTTAAAGGAACGTGGAAAATCGAACAGACAGATGGTTGAAAGCCGACATTTCATATAAAAAGAACATTTTGTAATTTTTAAACCTTCATGGCTGATTTGGTTATCTGAGTTAGAGCCTTAATGGTGGCTAGTTAGAGCCACTCACCAGGGGCCATGTCCAGCATGCGACACTACATGTATAAATTGGACTTAAGAATTGTGGCACAGACAAGATATTTTCTGCTAATTCTTATAATGCTTCTTGTAGACCAGTAGGGATTTTAACTTCCCCAACTCCAAAAATGAGGGAAAAGGCATTCTGGGTCTGTATGCTTTGATTTATTTTTTCAGTGCTGGTAAAATGGTTATGTGAAAGACGAAAAAGACAAACAAAGACACCTTTGACTGACGTAGACTAAATTATTGAGATAGAATTTAATTATTGGTTAAAAGCACCAGCAGTAGACAGTCTAGACAGAAGGAAACTTTCAAGCCAACATGGCCAAGAAATCCATGAAGTGTTGAGGAAAAAAGGACATTTTAGAAATTCAGTGACAATTGGGCATACTCCATCTGCTCAAAAAGATTATGTAATAAAATCTATCCAACATCCACGAACAGCTACTAATTAATGTTAACCACAATTGTGTTACTAGTAATAATATTCCCTCTAATGAGTCATGTAACTAATTACTGATAGTAGTTTAGAATTAATATTTCAGTTCACCCAAAAACAAATAATTCTTTATGATCTTACTTTTATTGTCAACTCTCTTCTCAATTGAAAACCAACAATTAATCACATTCCAGATTAATTTTTATAACCTTCACACATGCATGTCAGAAAGCAGTAGATTAGCTTGGAAGATGGAAATGCTCACATTAGGCAGCTAAAACTATTCTGATTACTTTGATATTGTTTTGGAGGAAAGATGTCAAGAACACCACTGCTCCAGATAGCAAAGCTAAGACTCTATCAACTATGAAAGTCACGTCCTCAAACCCCCTAACCAACAGCACAACAACATAAAGTTTGTGAAAATACACCCCACCAAAGGTAAGCCCTTAGCCGCCAAGAATGGCTGCATCCTTACATCAACTTAAGAATCAAAACTGAATTTTAATCGTGGGCAGCTACAGGCGTGACAAAGAACTAATGAAGGTTCAGGGTTGGGATGAAATCACTACGATTTACGTTCTGCAAGCTATCTAGCCTTAGCTGGGCTTACCACATTCAGGCGTACAATAAACATGAATTTTGTGGATAAAGGATGCAAATACCAATGTGGAGTGTAATGAAAAAGTAATATAACCAACAGTGAAATGAATTACAGTTGGCATAATAACAAGGTGAAAAATGAGAAGCTAATCTTCTCATTTGACAAGCTGGAACCAGAGAATGAAGCCTTTACTTAAAAGCTGGTAACAATTTATCATTTATCAGAATACTTGCGGATTGAATTTCTATTAATGAAATAATCCAAAAAGCTCTACATTTAACACACACATCCTGCATAATGTGTAGTTTTACTTTTGATTCCTGACAATACTTTTTTATTTACTTAACTATCTCTTAAGTATAATTTTAATGGCTGGACTTTTGCCTGAAATTGCAGTATTTTAACATGATCATATTAGTACAGTACTTTAATTTAACTAGTATGCCACTGCTACACAAAAATAAGTACTCAGTATTTCACAATACTTTTCTCTCACAGCAGCTATGAGATGTGTGACCACCCACGACCAATTACAGCAAAGACATATGTAGTTATTACAGCAGCAACAATACAAATACAGTATTCCACTGTAATGTATATATAGATCCTTGTCGCACATGGATGTGAAATTGAACACAAAGTGCCTTGTACTGTATACCGTGCTGTGCTTACACCTTAAAATGAGAAACTGCACTCTAAGACTGTGCTGTAAGGAGATGCAAGCGGCTTTTTGTCGCTGAAAGCAGCGAGTATGCAGGGTGATTCTTAGGTCAAGGTGATTTGTCATGTCAAGCAACTTTTCACCTCCAGTCCTATGCTTGTTCACCAGCCTGACAGCCTTCAGCAATGCCACACTGTTTCCTGGCTCCACTTCATAATTGATGAGGAAGCAAGGAATATGGGATTTGATCCAGAGTGAGGGTGCCTTTAAGGCCCAGGACAGATGTATAGAGGTGCTCGTTTTAACTCTTTATCTGAAATGCCACTGAGGAATGGTGGAGGGCTACAGGAGCCCAGTGGCATGCTATAAGACAATAATAAACAATTTTTAAGATGACTGAGTCTTCAGATATGATATACGGCAGCAGCAGGGAGGAAAGCACTTTAATATGCTCATACTGCCATGATGTAAATTCCTCGCGATTATGAGCGGACAGCGGGTACAGGAGGAGGGTGATGATATATCAAGCTGATGGTTCAGTTTCAGACACAATGGTAATAAAAGTTGGCAGTGGTTTTTGTGTCTGGTCTAATGAAAAGAGAAAGTAAATTGGGAATTTTACTGTAGCCTTTTCCTGTGTGTAGAAATAACGTGGCTTTAAAAAATGATTTCATCCCAAGTCATGCTTGGTTGCTACAGTTTTCTCACACAATCTCATAAACTGACCACATTAGTTACAACAAAAATTGCTGCCAGAAGTGTTTTCTTTAATTGGAATTTCTGTGAAAAAACAAGTACAACTTGAGTCTCATGTCTGTTTGTTCATTGTAAAATCTCACAGTTTAACACTATAAGATTTAAAATCAACACTATCAGGTTGGTGTTCTATTGAGTCTGGCGCCAGCGTAAATTTTTAGATACATTTATTTTCACTAGAGTAAAACGGGAAACATTTTGACAGTATATTTTATCCAAACTCAACAATACCCACTAAATAATTCAGGAAAGTGTTAAAATACTCTGTAGTGTTGTAATTTTAATTGCAGAGCTGCAATGATTAATTAGCTATTTTTGGTAATCAATTAATGGTGTCAACAGAAATTGGATGTGAGAATGATGAAAAAAATGAATAAAAATTTGAGGGCTCTGGATAGCCCACCAGCAGAAAAAATTCACATTGTACATTTCTGCAAACCATGGGTCATCTTGATTGTACATTTCATAACAAAAGTGTTTCTACAGAGAATAAGAGCTGATTTGTCATTGGGAGGTGAAGCGGATAGTGGATGGTGTGACAGCTAGGTGTGACAGCTGCCAAACTGCAGACCACAGTTCAAAACTAACAAACAACAACAATTGTTTATGGGTGTTTTCAGCCAAAAACATGATCCCGTCCTTACTCTAAGTTTTGTTTTCATTCCTAATCACATCTTTACAGCTTTGTTTAGAAATGTAAAGTTACTACACATCTGCTAAAAAAAGAATGTACAATTGTAACATTTCTGTGGTTTGCAGAAATCTACCATGTGAACATTTTTTTCTAGTGATTGGACTGGTTTGTACTGTTGTTTGGACAAAATAACAAATTATTGAATAAAACAATGTAAAAACAATCAGCAGATTAATGAATAATGACATGTAAGTTGAAGCCCGAGTTGACTATACTTAATGTTGAAACAGCATTTTCAGCAATATAACAAAGATTTACATGGGGTCATATACCTAAGTTGTGATGTTATATAATGCTCACAGTTATGTGCACAATCTACCAGGTTCTATGATCTGCCTCTGTGTGGCCAGAGCTCAGCACAGGGAGTTGGTTAAGTCTCCAACATGAGAATGATTAAAGGTTTTTCAGCACATCTCATTTATTTTTTGCTGTCTCACTTTCTTTCTTTCCTCTTCTGACAATTTGTCTTCCCTCTTCGACTGAAAGGCACAGCGAGCTTCAAGATAAAACCACATGAAAAGGAATCCTTTCACCGCTGAACTCTGAAGACGTTTTCAAAACTTATGTTTGAACTTGAGAAAAAAAAACTACAGTTTTATGTCATTTGTGTCTAATTGAAGGTGAGAAAGCCTGCACTCTTTTCTGGAGGGGTCAACAACTTTCCAGACTGAAACTGTCATTATGATTTATCAGCAATTTAATGAAATTAGGAGATTAATAAGTGTTGAAAAATATCTAATTATAGTTTCTATTACTAAGGACAAATTTGCGGTTAAGGGCCTATAACAGTACATTTTGCAGTTTTTAAAAGTGCTGAAGACAGTGTGAAGTAAATATTTTCCAACATGAGTGCTCATTTATTCCATATTGTCCTTGTAAACTTTAAATTGTCTCTTTTAAACGTCAAACTGTAAATCAACAGAACCAAATATAATACATGTAAATGATAGAAAAGAAAACTCAAATTTAACAAAATCTTCAATTAAATTTGCTAAACTAAGCTCTCTAAGCCCTCATCTTACACCATTACAACTTCCTCTTTGATAAATTTCAATGTTATATATTCTTCAAATGATGAAATTTGACTGTAAATAACTGGCCACTAGTTTCATCATTCTGTCTGTTTTTTTGCATCCATTTCATAAAGCTGAGCAATACACTGTACCACCATCAGCAAACAGCTTTGCTTATATAACTTTTTACAGTTTAGACACTGATGAAAAACTGTTGCATAACTTTCTGTGTTTAACATGGAATTAGAAAACATATCCGCTAAGCCTTTAAAAACACATTTCTAATCTCCAGTGTTTGATAATGCTCTGAAAAAAACATATTTATTTTTCAGAATCAAATCAACCAATTTCTCAAACCAAATCATAAACAACTGCAGAAAAAAATATCATGATTAATATAATCAAATGAACTGTCAGCGCAGAAAATGTCACTAATTTTCCTGATACACGATGTCCAAAAAGTAACAAAATGAGAATAGCAGACAAACAAAACCACATCAGAAATCTCGGCGGGATATGGGCTTTAATCTTTTCTCTTTTGCAAAGCTTTTCTCTCTGCGGGTGATTCTTCTAAAATGTGGAGCATACTGTGTGCTGTGTACTCCACCAGTCATATGAAAAAATGTCTCGTACTGGCCCTCAATCCCAGAGATCAAGCGCATCCAAAAAAAAGATCCTCATATGGATAAAAATGTTTGTTCTTTATATCTGAGCTTTAATAAATAATTCAGATGCAATCTAATCTAAAGGAGTGTGATGCAAAGTCCAGTGAAGATGTTTCAAAGACCATCGGTATGAATAGAGCAAAACCCAGGAGCTATTCTCCTATCTCCTTTCAGACCTTACAAATTTTATTCAAGAGTAATGAAAAAATGTATGCGTCAATTCCCATCTGGAAGCAGTTAACTCTTTGAAAGCAGGATTTACATAATTTTTCTTCTGCCTCCAGATGCCTCTCACAAGCATTTAAACCTTAAACAAAACCTTGAAACGAACGCAAATTGGTTTGATTTATTTCAAAAACATGGGAAAAAGGCAATCAGCAACTTTAGTTAGTAAAAAGTTACAAGAAAAAGACCTGAGAGTTATCTTTTAAAAAAGAGAATTATTAAACAATAGGGAAATATATAAAGAAAATAAAATTTTTGTTTATTGGACTTGTGCATTTAAAATTAGCTTATAGAAGTAAATATCTTATTTATCTTTTTTAATTTCAGGCAATTTTCTTGTAACGCTTTACTAATTTCTTGCTAATTTTTAGGTCTTTTTTTTGGAAAGTCGTTAATGCTTGCTTTTCATGTTTTTGAAAGAAATCAAGCCAACTAGCTCAGGTTTTAAAGGGTTAAACGAGCATGTCAACCTGAGTTCCCCAGCTCTCTGATGCCAATAACCCTTCATTTGCAACATCCACAGCAGATGTCACTTTTAACATTTGTGAGAATCCTGGGATTCAGACTTTATTTGATTTGTATATTGTAAGAGATTTTTGCTTTATTTTAACAAATGGCTGATAAATCAAAATTATCCAGATTTAACGCTTTCCAGTACCTTCAGATTCAGAGATGATGTTTGGAAATTTATACGAGCTGACAACCCAACTGACTACACTTAGATCCACTGTCAAGGTCCCACTTCCTAGCCTAGTATCTATCCTCTACACAGCCCTGCAGAGTGAAAAGGTGGACACTTTTCATATAAAAGAGAAATGAAAAAAGGATTTTAAAGATCCAGATTGCAGAGAGGAACAATTAAATCATGGTTTGAAAAAAAATAAATGGATGCACTGTTAATGTCAGGCACTGCCCAATGCAATAACCTTTCAACTCTACAATAGAAAAAGTCTTCCAGTGTGTACATAGCTATTGTTGCTTAATGTCATGTCATTTCTTGGTGTATCTTCAAATGTTTCATATCCCTAAAATCTGTACAACCTAAGCTAAAAGGTTATGTAATGTAATAATTGTGCAATGCCACTTGTTTTAATTTAATGTAGGATCCTTTGATTTTGTTTTGGGTCCCTTGGTTGGATGTTTTCTCTCTTCTTTTTTTTCTAAAAGACCATGGTGTCTGTATTAATTTTGTAAAGGCCCTATTTATCTTCATATTGCATTTGTATATTTACCAATAATTTCCGCATTTGTATATATTTGCCAACAACTTGTGCAAATTGACTCCATGCTCGACAAAATGCTTTCAATACAAAAAAAAGAAAAGTGCAATAAAGGGTGTAGGTGGATAGACCATCGGTCTAAGAATCATATAAATGATTAAATATATTTCTCTTGTGTGTCAGTCAATCAGAATAACCATATAATATGGACAAGAATTATTTATGGCTTCATGAAAACAACCTAATGTTACAGAGACATATTCAATGCCTAAATTTTTCTTAAAGCTAAATACAACACTCAACACCACGTGATCACTTAACAGCCGAGCAACACGACAACTGACAAAACAGCTATGGGAAAAAAAATTAGACTCACCTTGGCGACCCTGTTGGCGACCTCCCGCCCCACCATTAGCCCCTGGACAAATGTCCGTGCAGCGATAAAGGCCCTGGTGACCTGAGCCTTCAGTTTCCTGGGCACGTCTCCAAAGGGCTTCAGCTGATCTGTGTATTTACTGACACACTCCAGGTAGTCGTCTGTGAAGTGGTACTGTGAGTTGAGTAACTGGAACATGCGCTCCAGCAGCCTGGACCAGAAGTCATTGAGCATCTCCTCCAGGTTGACGTTGCCCCCTGTGTAGTAGCGCTTCAGCTCAGTGAACAGGTCCTGGAACACCTCTGAGTTCTGCATATACAGTTTCCCGTACGTCCTTGTGAACATGCTGTTGAGAGACTTCTCAGAATTGTCCAGCAACTCCAAGAAAAACTCTAGATGGATGGATGATTTAGGGAGAGGAGGGAGGAAGGGAGAGAAGAGAAAAACAGCTGGGTCATTGTGCAGATATTTACTGTATCTTATGTCTTTCCCTACAATATAAAGCAGACAAAAAGCTTTGAAAGCGTATGGCGGGGTATAATAAAATCAGAGTACTGTTGTATAAAACGTCTCTTTTTATGGCTCCGTCTGCGGGTACAGCAGCAATGTATAGCAGCCAACAATAGGTACTTGATTATGCTAAGAAAGTCAGTTCAATGCATTAATAATTTAATATCAGAAATAATGGGCCACAAGGACTATGAATGATTAATGTAAAGGTTCTGATTGCATACTGTAACAAAATATTCACAAGTTTTAGACACACACTAGTATACATTATCATCCTGAGCACCCACCATTATTCCCAGACGCACGAGTTCCTCACTGAAACAATTTATTTGCCTGCCGAGGCAGCTGGCCTATGAGCCTATAATTGAATATTATGTTACAGTATATTGAAAGAGGCTTCATTCGCTTCAAATTATCTGAAGAGTATGTTAACAGTACTAAATTTCACCATGAGACAAGCACATCTATTTTATTTCTATTATTACTTTTGCCGTTGATTGTAAACACACCGTACATTGTGTGACATTAAAAAATTAACAAGTCTTTTAACATGAAAGCTGCTAAATTATTTTCACTTTTCAAGGGCAAATTAACTACACTGATTCTGCGGTTCAACAGAGGATAAAGCCATCTTTAGTCACAACTGTGGCAACAGTATCTCGGCTTCTGGATGTTATTTTTCTGTCCTGTGACAATGGGAACTGACATTTGAGAGCCAGCATTGCTAGGAGACTCACATTCTTACCAGATAATTCTTCCTTTTTATCAACAAGCCAACATAGTGTTGGCATAGCATTTTGAGTTGTCTGTCCCTTTACCATCTTCAACACTTGATTTATTTTGCTGTTAAGGTTGTATTCAACTCAGCTAGGATAGAAGTTAATGTTGGCACACAAGGCAACATTTGTACTTATTACTACTGGATTTACTTTTCCACCTTATATAAAGATGGACAATGTGTCTCCACTCCCTGCATCTGTACAACAATAAAGCCATAATATGCTGGATTCAAGGACTGCCATCTCGCACAGAGTGGTGCCAACTTATTCTTTCTCTCAACTTGTCAAATACAGACGCTTGGTCAGTGGCACGTCACGTCAAAAAATGATACTTTAGGTAGCTCTCCTGTGTTGATATTGGACCTTCAAGGACAGTGTGTCAACTTATGCTTGTTACATGCATGGTGTCTTTTCAGAATAAAAGCCAGTTTCTGCAGGAAATGTACAGTTTCTTCTTGTTAAATACAATCTTTGAAAATAAACTCAGAACAGAGTTAAAAAACTTAATTTTTAGGATGACTTTCTTAAGTTTAGGCAACAAAAGCACATGTTTCGGTTAAGAAAAAAACATCATGATTTGGCTGAAAATAACTACACCTTTTACTAACATAATATAAAGTCATGTGACATACGTCACTAACTTAGTATGCTACACATACAAGCACACTATGTCTTTATATAAATATCTCGACTGACTTTTGGTTTTACACTGGACAAAAACAGCTGGCTTCTGGGTGAAAGTCAAGAGTTTGTTTGAACTAAAATGTGAACTTCTTGCTATCATCACTATGGTAATTGCCTGGTGTGTCAACAAATGCTGCTGACTTGGTCTTTTCATACCGCCGTTATAGGGTGGGACGGGCCACTGAACAAGCATCATTAACTGATGAGTTGAGAGTATGACTGTGTTGCATATTGAAATCCCACCCATACATCAACTCGACACCATTGGCCCAACTCAATTGCGAGCACACCCATTAAGACACACAACTGTCAATCAAACTGTCAAAGTTCCTTTATAGCGTCAAATAACTAGTTAGATAACTAGTTAAAACTAAGCTTACAAAAAATTGAACATCCGTGTCTCATTCACGAACACTGACTGGGCGGGCTTTATGGATTAGACTGCAGTTAGCCACCAATCAAGAATTTTGGCTTCATTTTTAGGGAGCTGTCAGATCTGTCCATGGTCCATCCCAATCCTCAACAGATGCAATATATTAACACAGTAATTTCCCAACTGGTTGGTCACAGTCCAAAAGTGGAATTCTTGGCACAGAGTTTTTTTTTTCTGTTTATTCTTTCAATATGTTTTGTTTCTGTTTAAGTTATAAGGCAAGATATTGTTTACATTTTGTAGAATCAAATTGAATATGTGGTAATTTATCTCATGCATGAACCTTGAACTGATGACTAAGGAGCAGCTGAGAACCACTGTATTAATAAGTAGTCCAGTGCCTACTTATGTGACATATTCCCAGCTACTGCCATGGCGCCCAAAAGCCTGTTAAGACTGTAGACAGAAATAGGTACAGAAATAGACAGTACATATACTTTTGAATATTTTCTGTTAGATAACATTTCTGAGGGTGGAACTTAATCCTCAAATCTTAATATGAAAGATATGACTACATCTTTACATTGTTTTACATTAAATATTACTTTACAAATGTCAAACTGCGCAAGTACAACGACAAAATTAACAACCATAGCAATTATAATACTGTTTCTTTTCACCTGCCCAAGTGGCTCTCTACCATGTGAGCACCTGATCTCTTGAGCATTACCACATCGCCAACAAAGAGGAAAATAAGAGAGAAAAAAAATCAGCACGAGCTGGGGAGTATCTCTGAAGCCGAGCAAATAGGATTTCATGTTCCTGAGCGCACAGGCATAAATGACGGGAAGATCACATCTCTCCATGCACAAATGCCAAATATTTTTTCTCCTTTCTTTGTAAACAAACACGCTGCAGACATTTCACGTGTCATGCTTGCTGACAAACCATACAGGGATTCTTCTCCTGTTTGGGTTTTCTGGCTCTCTGACATTTCTTTGCATTGTTAATGATAGCAGTCGCACAGCTACGTGGTGGTCATATCTAGCTCTAATAATAAATCTCCCGCCTGTGATGATATGACTACACCATAAGGAACTATGAGTCAGTTCACATGTAGCTTGTTTTGTTTACAGTGAAGGAGGGCTGTGCTGTAATAATCAAGGAAAACAAGAAGCTAAGAAATGTTTGAAACATTCAAAACATAACAAATGTAAATAGTGGAATCTTAGATTGCAAGGATTTTAAGACATTTACTATTTCATTTCATTTTTTATTTTGATTCATTTTGACTTGAGATCATTTGAAATATTAAATATCTTTAATACTACATACCAAATGGGCTATAGAAGTGCATTTAAGGTGCAGTGTAAAAGGCCATTTAATTAATTTGATTAAAAACAACAAAATAAAGAAGTTAAACCCAATTATATTTAAAGTTATCTTTTCTTCCATTATATTGTATTATACCAGAAAATAGAAATAAAGCAATTATGAAACTATTCCAAACTGCAAACTAAATCACGGGCTATGTAAAATCCTACCATGCTGTAATCTTAAAAATAAAACATAGCAGGTAAAAAGAAATATGTATAATTCACTATCATGCCCTCACACATTAGTCCTTTTTACTGTGCGCATCATTCAGTAATATCAAACCATTTTGGCAGAGTGTGTGTTGTTCTGATAAGCAAAGGCGATGTTTAAATGAACCACTGACTTTGTTGAGTGGAATAATACAAATACTCGTACTTCAGCTGAGTTCAAGAGTCAAACTCTGAACCTTGCATGATCATCCACCACTTTGCAAAGTGTGCTAAACCACCAGTGCAAATTCCTGGGAAACTTTCTGTAAAGCGGGGGCCCTTCTGTGGGGAGTTTACATGTTCTCCCCATGTCTGTGTGGGTTCTCTCTGGGGTCTCCAGCTTCCTCCCACACTCCAAAAACATGCAGGTCAGGTTGACTGGTGACTCTGAATTGGCTCCAGCCCCCCCAAGACTCTTGCGAGGACAAATGGTTAGGGAAAATGAATGAATGAATGAACTTTCTGTAAAATTCTACATCTGCATATCCTCTGGCTCTACATGCTAATGTAAAACCAGAAGTTCATTTCTCACTATATCCAAGACTGGTGGGAGTTACAGTTCATGTTTAGCTGTGCTGGAATCCCTTTGAATCACCTTTTGTTTTTACAACTTGTTTAACCAATCCTCTCTTCTCTCTATTGAAATCGCACACTATGTCGACACCTTGAGCAGGTAGACCAGTCCCTAGTCACTCACTCTAGTTTCCCTGCAAGTGAGTGACCTGCCATTACACCTACATTTGTTTAAATACTGAGAGCCCGCAGGGCCTTTTTTATTCCGTTTTTCCAATTGGATCTGAATCAAGGACAAGTAAGCCCCTGTGTATTGTACAAGCAATTTTATGTCACGACAGCAATGGTGTTACCATTTCAGTAGCTCTCATGAGAATTCATATGTATCACAAAACAAAAGCAACACAAGTTAATTCTTATTATTTACAGTGATTATTTGTATAAAGACTACATATTTCAGTTGTAAAGAAATTCCTTAACACTTGTAAAGCACCAAGACTGATATGTTCTCTTCTACATTTGACTCTATATGTTTTAGACAAAATGAATCATGGCCTCTCTGCCAAGCTGTAGATCTTCAGGCTACTTAACACTGTAAGGTGCTATGATGGTTGTGGCCTCACAGCAAGTAGCGGGAAAGTCCAACAATTCAGAAATTCAACACATACATCACATGATAAGCTTTTATATTTTGAAATTTCATCCACAAGAAACGTGCAATTAAATCCTCTGTGGACAAACCAAATGCCTGAAAAATGCTAGAACTGCCACAGGTGACACACCATCCATTAACTCCTTCACTTCAAATCACTGATGGGTTACATCTGACATTATTAAGCAGCAGATACATTGAAACTTCACATTTCAATAACACTGCTGTGGTTAGCATATGGTTAGATTTAGGTTTAAAATACCTGGTTTTGGGGAAACAATCTCAACTGGACAAGCAGAAATGTCCTGGTAAAAAAACAACTGCCTTTCATGGCCCTACCTCAGGAAGAAAAACAGCAATGTCTCTGTGAAAAAACACTGCTTTTTGTGCCACTATCCTGGCAGGAAAAGCAGTGATGTCTCAGAAACGCAGCTTCAGAATACCCACAAAAGCTGCTGGAAACACAGCAACGGCTCCCTAAATTACAACCAGCTTTGCTGTTTGTTGGTTTCAAACAGTGGTTTGTAGCTTGGCAGACGGAAGTGACACATCATCCATCACCTCATTCATCCCCTAAAGACAGAGTCAGCTCATGTATTACGTCATCTTAGTAACAATGATATGATGCGTATAAAATGTACAAATGTAACATATGCATAGACGAAATGTACTGAACATAAACACAATATATTGTTACCATCATACTACTATGAAGGACCTGCAATCTGACCCTCATCCTTCATTCTCTTTGCATATAATAAAGTTCTGCCTCCATTTGTGTGTGGCAAAGGTTTGTAAAAAAGATTGGGGCAGTGTTTTATCTCTGCATAGCTCATACGAGATGATCAAGTCCAACGCAATTATTTCCATGAAGTAACACAAGAAAGACTTGGCTAAGATGAATTGTGCTGGGAAGAAAATTCTGAGCTCACAAAATTAAGTTTTATGCAGGGTAATTGAGTCCCAGGCGATGATGACATGAGAGGTCATTACGAACAGATCACATGCTTTCCTAAACTGAATCGAAGTTACTGTGAAAGACTGCTGATAGATAATAATTTGATAATTTTATCAGATAACATAATGTCTTTGGGAATGTTTTACTTCCAGGCAGGCAGAAAACAGAAGTGACATCACATAATGACACTCATAGTTTCTATGATTACATGCAGCTGACTAAAACTGTCTCTGTTCACGTCATAAGACTGTGGTTATTGATTTTCCAATCAAAATTATGTTCAATGACGGACTTTAATCATCTCCTTTAAGCTGGACCTTCCGTTAGTTGGATTTAGCTTCACGATAGATCCCTGCAACAATGCACAAGTGTACAGTTTTCACTGGAGAATGTCGTTCTTGGCCCCCGTGGCGAGAGTGCTAACTAATGATGCCAGTATTGATTGGTTGATTCTGTTAGGTATGAGGAGCAACTTTTGACAGACTTTTAGACTCTAAGTCTTCTTATGACTGTGTGTGTCATTTAGGATTTACAACTCTCCTGAGTTTGAAAAATATTCTTGTTTGAATTAATGATGGAAAATCTCAAGAGGGAAATACCCATTTAATACAATTAATATACAGCAGCAGCCTTCGCTGCTACAACTTCTGAATGGCATATCTTAGACAACCATTACTATAAGTACAAATCAGTTGAAGTAGTTGACCAAAGTTAAACGTTACTTCATCTGAGCTTATGAGTTCTTGAACTAATGAGCAAGTGCACAGAAATAATCACCACTCTTCTCTTGCATAACTGCTGGGTCTTTATGCAATTTCAAGGCCTTTTACCTGGAAAACAGCCTGTATTGAGAGTTTCAGATCGCAGCTGCAGCTTGCCAACTTGTGAAGAGTGAATTGCTCTCTGCTGGCCAAAACACATATTTGGCCAGGAAATTATCATTGAGAGTTATTGACCTTGGATAACACTCAGCTATTCGGCCTTAAGGGTCTTAATACTTGGAAACATCTCGATACAAGGGTGTATGCTTACTGACACAATGCATTTAAGAATCAGCCAAATCTCCCAAGTAATGGAGATTGTTCAAATCAAAAAAATTTGGAAAAGGAAAGATGGATGTTGCAAGAAAATGAAAAAAACGTGCCAACACACTTGGGAGAGCTTCACTTTCGGAGCTAAAGTCTTTGTGAAATGAGAGCTCTTAAATCTAAAAAATTCACTAAAAGTTTCATTGTCTGCTTATTGAACTACAATTGAAATATATTAAAATACAAAAAGTATTGCACGAATGATTGTAGGTTATTTTTTATAGTAAAACTAAAAAAATGCACTTAAAGTGGGGAATCAGGCGATGGACAAAACCGAGCTAACAGCACATGTATTAAATGTTAATAATGTGGTATTTTCATCTCAACCCTTTAGCCAGTTTACTATCCATTTATTGTCGTGATCACAGGTATCCACCCCACGGCAGAGACAGCTTTCCAAAGGATGTATGGGTGTGAAGCCAAAGACAATTTTCCACAAGTGTACTATAAAGATGTCTATTGTTTTCTAACATTTTAAAAGTCTGAAAATTTCTAACATTAGAAAATATAACCATCCTTAGTACAGTAACAACAACCTTTGTGCATATCTAAACAGCAAGAATACTATAATACTTGATCATCTTTTTGTTTTGGTTTTTCTCATTTTGTCCCAGTTTTTGTATATTTTGTCTAAGAGTCTATAAATACATATGTAAATACCTGGGACTCCTGTTTAACATGCAAACAGATTTTTTATGTATGTGTTTTGTTTACTATGTTTATGCAAACATTATTTATCAAACAAAAAAACGTTATAATCAGGCAACTGTGGCTCTAGGGGTAGAGCGGGCTGTCAACTGATCAGAAAATTGGTGGTTTGATCCTTGGCTCCTGCATTCAACATGTCGAAGTATTCTTGTGGTGAAGCAAATATAATTTCGTTTGACTTCAATTTTTAATAAAACAAAACTATTAAACCAATTTGCATATTTAATCAGCAAAAAAAAAGCCTGTCTTCAGCCAGACCATAAAATGTACTTATTTACTTGTTTGTTTATTTATTTGTTTATTCAGTCATTCTCCCTGATTTGTGGAAACAGCATGGGAGAAGGGCTGCACTTGTGATTCTGGAAATCAATCATTTCCTCCTAAGTTATTACAAAACTATTTGTATGATTTTTCACAAGATAAGTCATTGGTCTTTGACTGCATTTGTATCTGTGTATCTCCTGTCAGACCAAATTATGAACTCTTCAGTAGTTTTAGAAACGAGTTTTAGTTATTGCAAATGAAAATGGAGCTAAATGAATACTGTACTTACTATTTCTTTTTGACTATAGAACAGTCTTCTCAACCTTTTCATCCCCAGGCTATTCCATTTAGCTCTGTTTTAAATTTAAATGTATTTCATAATAGCCATTATTATGTTGTTGTATTGATTTATTGTATTGAGTATCTTAGTTTTGTAACATGGAGTATATAGAAGTTCTGTAAAGTGCACAGAAAGGCTCGTCACATAAAGCTGAATATTATTTATGATCATATTTAATTATATTAGTATCATATTTGCCAGCCTTGGGTTTTTCTCTGAAGGGAAAGCAGAATGAAGAAAAAGCTCAATAATGAAAATAAAAACGGTGGCAATGTGAACCATCACATTAGTGCCAGTCCTAATTGAGGTTGGACTTTGTAATTCTCATATTGCATACAAAATATAAAACGTGTGAATACCCTTGAAGTAATTCTAAGCGTGAAGAATCAATTTTCTTTTAGAGCAGTTACAAAGTGCTCCTCTGATATCTGGCCTAATTACTGTAAATAATTATCATGATTAATAAAGGTGACCTTTCTGTTGCTCTGATAATAACACTTCTTTTCAAAAGAAGACAGAAACCTGCACTTACCAATTAATTTTACTCCAGACTACTTGAAAACTCTTTTTTTTTTACTGGCTCAAACAACTGAATCTATAATTCTTGCTGCAGTTAATTAAGACCAAATTTCAATTAA
The DNA here is from genome assembly GCF_026936395.1 of Plectropomus leopardus. NCBI lineage: Eukaryota > Metazoa > Chordata > Actinopteri > Perciformes > Serranidae > Plectropomus > Plectropomus leopardus. The sequence continues at coordinate 16,857,206 of NC_142176.1, forward strand.
TGGTCTGACAGTCTTGAATGACCAGAGGGTAGTTATTGTCAAAAGCTTGGCCTGGATTTTATTACATCTTATATGTTTTAGCCTGGTATTGCATTTTGAATGGAGTCGGAGAGACTGAATTTTCTCTTGTCAGGAGGATGTTAAACTTAAAAAATGAAAAACACTGATACACATTTTCCCCACATAATCCAATTTATAAATACCTGGCATATTGACCTGTGCTACTTTATAATAAACATCACATGAGGCTCATATCTACCGCTATATATTAAGAGGTCTTTTTTATCATCTATTCAACATACATTACGTGTGATACTGAGCAAAACTTCTTGATCTCAGTGGGCTGCTGCTCGTTGACAGAGGCATCCATTATTCTCAAAGACGTCAAAGTGGGAAACCTTTGTAGCAGTGTCACTCAAGTGAACCACTTAACCTGCAAGTAAACAGCCTTGTACATATCTAAATGGTCCAATTCTTTGGTCCAGACTGAAATATATGAACAGCAGTCAGCTGGACTGACAGATTATTTTATATGAACATTCATTTTCCCAGTAGAAGAATCACATTGACTTTGGAGATTTTTTTGACTTTCCTCTAGTACCAGTAATATGTTGATATATTTGTTTTTTAGTGAAATATCTAAACATCTATACGATGGTTGGTACAAACACTCACTGTCCCGATGCTCCCCCCAAATGGAGTAAAAAAAATCATCCATCATAGGGAGGGAGAAGTCTTGATATAATTTACAAATGTCATACTTTCATTCAAAAAATTTTAAGTTACAGAATAGTCGTGCCAAGAATGAAAAAGAAAACAAGGGAGAGATTTTTCAAACCCTAGAATGAATGTAAATAAGAGGTCTAAGAAAACTGATCTTCATCTTCAAATCCAAAATATTACACTACTAGTGTGGTTTAAGTTGTCCTATCTCATCTCCTCACCCCCAAAATCACATAAACTTTCTAGTTAACAAACACAACACGTTTTGCTTTCCCCCCTCCCACCTCTACTGAAATTCAATCTCCTTCATGTTGCCGGTTTTCAGCTTATGGCCCGTCAGACACTACAGTGGCTCCATTTTTCAGTTTATAAACATATTTTATGTTAATCATGTTGTCATATTGCTTATTGCAAATGCAATGCAAGTTGGATTTAGCGATGTGATGCCACCCGTACAAGTTGATGATGTATGCAACTTTTTATTTGTCAGAAAGTGACTAACGACAAATGCTGATTTAACTGGTTTGCATAAAATCAACCTGGTCTAGCTTGTACACCGAACTGGACTGGCAAAACATTAACCGTCAGCTTTAGTCTTGTTTATTTACTATACTTACTGCTCTCTCTTTATTCAAAATCTCATCAGATTTGTCAGCAACACTGATACTAAGAATTTGCTAGTCACCTTCAAGGCTGACCAGTAAATTGTGCTGGACTAGCACTTAACCACATCTCTGACCTTGTCAGCTCCCGTGATCCAGATCATTTTACAGACATGGTTAGTGTTTCATTTTCCAGACAGAGGTGTCACATTTCATTCATTCCATGTGTTACAATACTTGAGCTGAACATAATCGAAGTAAGGTTATTTTAATATTGGTAAATGTGAGAACAACCTCTCAAATACCAAGAGCAGTGGTCAACTAATTACCAATATATAAAAGATGTTTTGTGGCAAAAAGTTAGCACCATCCACTTCCCAAATGCTGGTGAAATATGCAAATCGCTGGTAGGTCTGCTTCCCTCACCAGCCAAAGTAACGTTGAACATTCTCTAGCCATTTGGTCAGTAGACAGTACAGATAATGTTGCACCGTGATGTGTGTTAAAGTATTTGAGCTTGTATGCGTGGGTGGAGAGAGCACTATAGTGGCAGATGACATCACCATGGTCTAACAAAACGCCTTTTGTATTTGCAGGGAAACAACATCTGATGTCGACCTGTGATGTTTGAGATCACAAACAACCTCAAAGTCACAACACATGATATGTGCTGTACACAGTCATGTGTAGCATGTGTGTAACATAACAATCTTACATCAGATGCTGAGATTTTAATATACTTTTCCATCCTGTCCTTATCTGTCTTTCCTTCACTGTCAAACTCATCCTTTCTTTTTCTTGAGCTTGCCACTATTTGTGATGAAATATTCGTATGGAAAAAGATATTCTGTGCACAATAGTAATTTAGAGAAACTGGAGACAATTTATAATTACTTAATGAATGTATATATTTCTATGCTGTTAACTATCAAATAATACATTATTTTTCTAGCAATTAATTTTAGAATACGGAGAAACTCAATCAAGTGAATGATATCAATGTGTCTCCAGTAATGGACTCCATATAGAAATATATATAATGCAGATTTGATTTATCATGTATTTCCCTCATCAAAGATCCCCAGCACATGTTAGCAGTGTGTGCATTGTGTAGCAAAGCAAATTTCCATCTCATTGTTATTCACAATTTAAAGCCAGCACTTCTCTATATCACAATAGATACTTGAAATGACTGCAAGGTTTGTTTTGTTTAGTTCTCTCCAATATTCATTACCTGCATAAGATACAGTGGAACAGACAAATGTGTGTGTGCGTGTGTGTGTGTGTGTGTGTGTGTGTGTGTGTGTGTGTGTGTGTGTGTGTGTGTCTTCAGCCAATTATGATAATGTTGTTTTCTGTCCTGTTTGTTACTGTGAACAGACTGCCAGAGTGGACAAACAATCCTTCTACATGTTTCAGTCTTTTCTCTGTATTTGTGAATAATTATTTGAGAATTGGGGGCAAACCAAACAATGATCAGTATCTGATACGTTGAGGCTCCATTTTAATTTTACATCCAAAAAGATTATTTTGTTCGCAGTAAATCATTTTCATGTATGTATTTAGAAGTCTGTGTATGGTTGGGCAAATAGTTTTTGTTTTGTTTGATGTGGTGATGGTCTCCTGTTGTACAAACTATACTAATTTACCCAAAATATTTTGCCAGTATTATGAAAATTCCCCACTATTGTGTTCCTCAGTAGGTTTGGTTTAGTATTACATAAAGAATATGCATGAAAGAAAATGACAAATGGGAATGGTTACTGGCTCACAATTTTAAGCTTTCTCATTGTTGGCTGTCTGACTTTCTCCCCTTGGACACATTTAAGCTGTAGCCAAAGAACATTGTTTTGTTAATATTCAGCCAACCGGTCTGTTATGAATTATTATGCATTGCAGAATATGTTTTTTAAGGTTACTGGACAAGTTTTTGGGACAGGAAAGTACATGGTGGTATGAAACATTTCTGGAGAAAAACAAGAACCTAAAATCATTAACTCTAAATGGTTTCTGTTGGGGCAACCTGGTCCCACTCCCAATTTGTCAAATACACACACTTGGTCAGTGGCCCTTGATGTAAGATATTTATTCACAGAGGCACCCTTTGCTGGCTGTATGAGATGCATCAGGTGGCAAAGATTTTTGATTCTCAAAGCAACAGCCACAGAGCAAGAAACTGCTTAGAGCAAGGGAAATGGAGGTTGAAGGGTCAAGCAAACTCTGGACTTATACCCAGGAAACTACTGTGTCCTGTGTGAAGTCAAAAGTCCACAAAGTAATTTTGATAGTACCATGTGCTTTTTGATACATTGTTTTGATAATATACTTTTTGATAACATACATTGTTGATGTGTGGTTTAAGAACACTGATAAAGTTTATTGTATAAACATCCTGGATATGGTTCAGATATGGTTAATCTTACAGTTATTTGGGGTAAACGTCATACTTGTAAGTGGAAATGATGTACTCCCTCTTTCATTGTGCTCATATATACTTTACCAACTTCTTCAAGTCACTAAAACACATGGTAAAATTGAATTGCAAGGCTTAAAGACTGTATAAATCTTTACCTAGGTTCTTACTGTTTAAATGTTCCAAAGGCACTCATTTTAATCCAAACCGTGACATCTTTTTTTCTGAACCTAATCACATGCTTTGCTGCAAAAACACGAGGAAGCACTTACTTTCTAGTTTATTTTGAAAAGAGAGAGCATGCATTTAACAAGCGGAAACTGTACATTTAATGTGAAAACAACAAGCCCTGAGCGCCGTTTACCCTTTATACACCAAATTTAGCATGTGTGCAGGTTTTGTAAACACGGGAAAACAAACTAAAATTGGCTATAGATCCCTTTCCCATCACTATCAGACTAGAGCTATCTACAGTTACTTCTTTATGACTCTTTCTTATTTTGTCTCTCTTTCAAACTCAGGCAGACTAATTTGGAATGATGTATGAACTGCTTTTTCTGAGACAAACGGTATTTTGTGATGATGCATGATTGCAACTCATCGGTTAAGGGGATAAAATTAGCGTGTTTATCCAGGTGTTGTATGTTCATCAATGCCAATCAAATCCAGAGCCAATAATACCCATGACTACTTTAAAGTCATTTAACACAGGTGTCAACTGTGGTTGTCAACTTTCCCATTACATACAAAAGCCAGACATTAACGGGTGTTAGTGGGTATTGTTTGGCAGATGTTCAATGTTGTGAGTGAGAATCTATTGGTTTGGGATTGGAAAATGTTAAAATTTCAAAACACAATTTGAATCAACAGCTGTATTGCTAAAGGGAGGCGAGCCTCATATTGTGAAATTACTTTTAAATGGGCAGAATTGCTGCAAGACAGTTAAACAAAACAAAATGATTACAGATATTTCCCTTTTAACTACATACACATATTGTGCAAATTCTGATTTTCTGAGACATGCATAATGTATTCTCTAAACTTAATCTACAGTCTGTTTTTCAGTTTAAATTTAATTCTAGTTTGATTTGTATCTTCTCACTGTGTTTGCTCTTTATGCACTAAAATATAACACACACAATGGTACTGAACAAAGAGTCTCATTAAGGCTTATCCTCTCTGCACGAGAACATTCAGACTAAATATTTTTGCCCAATCCATTTAACATTCAGAAACATCTGTTTTCAATCATATCTGTGTTGATGCTGATGAATCCCAATCGTTCATTAATGGAAAGCATGATAACAGGACCTTAATTATCATGCATTAACATATCCTAATGACACTGAATGAGAAGTGTCATATTAGTCAGTAGAGAACACCCACATCTGTAATCAAAAGGACCATCGAGGCATTGATGAAAGCAACAAATAAGAGCTTCAAAGAGGAAATTTAAGGTTATAATGGGTGCAAAAGGTCCAACTATCGAGCTGCTACAGGAGTATTACTGCCACACAGAAGAACAACCTATGACAGGCGATCACAGAGGGGCTGAACCGCCATTAAATCCTTTCAGAGCACCGAGCAGAGAGTTATCTTGACTTTCCAATAAAGTGTAGTATAGCAGCACAGAGAAAAGCTAAAGGCCACAGGCCACTTTCAGTCCTCCCAAACTGATGCTGGACATGTTTCAGTGTCTGGCATTATTCCAGGAGGGAACAATGACATCATACCCACCACTGAAACCTTTCACCAGCTGATCGACTCAAGGGATCAAACCAGGTCAGATTGCGGGGCTAAGAAGAGGGAAAGTGAGTCTACCCATTAGCTCAATTTCCTTGGAGTCCAAATCTTTTGGGACTTTAATTCTTTTGGGGGGGGGGATTAACCTGTTTTTTTTTTAATACTTTGTACTAATATTAGAAGAAAAGGCATACAGTGAAGAAAAGACAGCCTTTTCCTTGTGCAATGTCAACTTCAGCAGTAATAGCCTACATGATCTGTTAACGCACACATTTTACACATGGGTAAATGTTTTATTTAAATTATGGTTAGAGATTGGAATAATTTGTTTGATGACTACATGACTTTGCACATTTTTTTCTAACATGGCATGTTCAGGTACACAGAATAAAAGGATCTGAATTCTTTGTATTTGCCATTTGGCAAATCTCTGCATGTTCAGCCTGCATATTGAGTTGGAATTAGCTACCTGAGGGAAAAGCAGAGGAATGGGAGCACATTTTAAAGTTCACCTCCCCACATTAAATGATAACAAAAGTGTTTAATTCATGCGCTATTACATTACAGTAAAAAAACATTTTATTATCCCTTCATGAAATCAACTTAAATGTGCATTATCTACAATGAGACAGCAAAAATGTGTCAGTAGTTTTTACAAAATAATTTATACAGCGGCTTCTATTCAATAAATTTGGTTGCCTTCAGCCATTGTGGTGAACTTTCCATATCAATGAGTATAAATGCTTTATAGCAACATTGAATCTATTTGTGCATCAAAGTGATTAAGTAACTTAATTATAAAAAAAGGCATTAAATTCATCGTGTTAGCCTCAGACAGATGTCCCCAGCTGGCTATTTGATTTACAAACAGTTTCTGAATCAAATTTTCAGAGGATTTACTATATCAAATGTACACTATGTGTCTGATTGGAAATTAGCATTTCAGGACCTCAGGTTACCTTGTCTTAAGGTCAGTGGGTTTTGGTTAGAAGCCTGAAATAAGCTCTGTGGTTAACACAAGCTTAAGAGACTTCTAGGTTTTGACATAAACTACGTCTGTAAAATACCCAACCTACAAACTTTGAAACTTTTATGTATCTTAAAAAAGGTGGTGCTGACAAATGCCTAAATGATACTACAGAACATCATCATGCCATACAGTGCTGAAAACGGCTTTACAGCCATATAGCAGTGGTGATACAACTGTGCCGTAGTTTGTTTAAAGCCTAACTTTAGCCTTTTACTTCTGGCGATTGCATTAAGTATCATAAACATTTGTTTACCACAGATTATTTCTGCATTGATCCAAAATCCATTGGATTGGAAACCAGAGCGACATTAGCTTCTGGATTGGCCTATTGAGAAACCTCATTCCAGGGGCCTCTATTAACTTGAAGAGACACAAAACAACAAAAAAGAAGCAAAACCAGCATAAAGTCTAAATGTCTTGCATCTATGTAGGAGAGGAGGTGGGGTCTTTTGCATATCTAGGGGCCCATTGTCTCATAATATGCCCATGATCACTGATCTCTACTTTGGGCCCATTATGTCCACACCACGTATTTGTTACTGTTTAATCTGTTACTACATCACTGATGCACAACACGGGTAGCCTTCACTTATGGGGGCTTAAATGAGCTTTTAGCTACATCTGGCACAATAAACATGTTCTGCATTGTCCCTGTTGAGTGAACATTAGAAATCCCAATTTATGTGGATATTATGACACAAAAGTACATACACAGTTACAAGTTTTTATCTGTTTTTATCAGCTCTGTCTACTAACTCTCCAGTGCAATTAGCTAGACTATTGCTCATGTTGCATCGCATACTGTACCTCAGGTTACAGTGCAATACATTACCTGCTTTTCCGTTTGTTTTATTAGCATCAATAAAATATTCAAAGTTGTTTGCATCTTAAAATAGTGAGATAATTCTGGTAGGCATAGCCAGTTTTAAAACTAAGGTCACTTGAGTAATTGCTTTAAAAACAGATTTACTGCAATTACTCAGGGCCTTTATTGACATTTCAAAACTGTCAAAGTGAATGGATAAAAAGACACTTAACTCTGACATTTGAAGGCTATCTAAATTTGCTTTCTGAGTGCTAAAATATTTTTTTTTCTTGGGATGCACAAGGAGATTTAAATGAACTGTTTAGAGAAACAAGCATATACATATGCATATTGATTAATGGAAGGTCAGTTCAGACATGATTGTTCATCAATCAAAATCAAATTCACTTTAAAACTCTGAGCGGGAGCAAACAGATGAGTGAATACATGAATACCAAAGGCCTTGATCCCCAGGCAATATCACTCCACTTTGATGACAATGCATTTTCAGGTGATGACATTGTGCACAATGATACTGTACGGAGCAAGGAGACCAGGTGGTAAAATCCATTCTCCCCCCATACATGATGCATATCACACTGGAGCTGACAGCATCAATACAGGGGGCTCGTAATTAAAGCCCTCTGTTGTAGGATATAGAGGAACGGGAGGCAAGTTTCACACAGCCCATCAATCACACAGTGGCAGCTCATTTAAAACATCTTTAAAATTAAAGTTGCACCAGCCGCTGCCTTTTACAAAGAGCAATTGTTTTCTGACAGCTAAGTGAATCTCTGCTGAAATCTCTGTGAGAAAGGTTGAGTGTAGAGGACTTTTATGCAGAGAGCTGACAGACTGAATTGAGAAGGAGCCCATTCTCTGTTCTCAAAGAAATAACTCCGGCTGTACTTGATGCTCTGTGATAGCAGCAGAGAGAGGGGTCACATATTTGCCTTGGATAACGGGCTTTTAGACATAATGGCACACAGCCAGCAAGCCAAAACAGAGAAATTTCGCAATTCAGCATCTGTTGTATTAGAAGATGCTTGATGGTGTCCAAACGTACCATCTGGCTCTGTAAATAAAGGATGAGTGGATATCGATGCCAGTTTCCTCTGCAGATTTGTAAGTTAGTTGAAAGATAATTTGTATCCAATAAAGCGTAATGAAGGAATGTTTTCACTGAGACATTTTGCCAAACGCTGTGCACCTCAGTAAAAAACAAAACGATGAAAAATACTAGTGTGTGTTGAAGCAAACAAAGGTACCATCCTATGCTACTGTGACTCCATGTATGCACAATTACTGCCATAATGCACTGTGACAATCTAGGTTTTTAAAGCATGAATTCGAAGCATAATAAATGACACCTTATCTGATTTAACTGTACATCTGATGGATAATGATTCGTTATTACTATTAGCTCATCTATCCACAAGAGCAGCATGAAGATTCACACAGCAGGCACATGTTGTCATTTCTCACATGAACTGCCATCATTAAAGCATGATGCCGAGTACCCTGAATTTATATTGTACTGTGCAACCCTTAAGTCCCCATAGTAGAGGGAGAAATACTGTGTGTGTCAGTGACAGGACAAATAACTGAGATGCATTAATAAGAGGCTTTTTGCTTTTTTTCTATCTGTATGTTACTACTAGAGATGCAGAGAAGCTACATGACAAAAATAACTTGTGCTGTATGTTAAACAGGCTCCCTGAAGGCAGGCAGTGATTGGTAATTCCAGTGACACTGTCAAAACCAGCACAAGATTTGTCCTTCGTAACATTCTGTTCTTTTCTGTCTCAGGCTTAGTTCATAATGCATACTATAGCGGCTCACTAAATTTTAGATGTAAATCTATGTTAGTCAAATATACAAGACTAGTGCGGTATACAGCACTGTCGATAAAAAGTGGTTCTGATTTTCTTGTAGACTCTCTGGAGGTTGATGACTGATTATGGGGATAAATAACAAGTATGCAGTGTAATCACCTGGCCTGGCCATCAATACTGTAAATGTGGATGGAGTCAAGATACTGCTGGTGAGTGAAGGTGGTGGTCTAAAACAGATGGTTTAGATCTTATCAACTGTGTTTCTGCTTATCAATTTTAGCCGTCAGCAAACAGTATTTCATATTCTCTCCATATTGTTTAGCGAAAACAATATACGATAACTTATACTACTAGTTTATGTATGTGTAACCATGTATGGAAGCTTAGTAGCTAAGGTCACTTGTGTTATTGCTCTAAAAACAGCTTTCACTAGAATTATTCAGTGACTTAATTGCCATTTCCAAAACTGTTAAAGTGAATGGATAAAACAAACCTTAACTTTTTCATTTGAAGGCTATCAGTATAATTCTCAAAGTCAGTATAATTCTGAGTACTCATACGTAAATTAGGTAGATCTAATTTTATAATAGTTTATCACTACAATCGAGACGGGACATTGTCTTTTTTACTGCACTACATATATTTTGCAGCCATAACTGGTTGCTTTTCAGATTCAAATTTCAAAAACCTATAAGCATATAAAATACAATACATTTTTAAACCCCATATGCACCAAACATCAGAGAACTAGTGGTGATGAACTATCTGTTTTATCACTTTGGCCAAAAAGTTCCAATTGTTTACCAGTGAGCACATAAACAACACAACAGTTGAAAGAACAAATGAAAGTTACTGTGCGCTGGTGAACAATAACACAAACATTTACAAACGCTCTCTGCTAAAGAGCTCAATGGTGAAAAAAAAAAAATTACCTTACATAACAAGTTTGTTTCAATCTCACTCCCACTTGATTTAAACAGTTCGCCTTCCTCACTTCAATTTCTCTTCTTGTCTGCTGAGCTGAACTACCAACAACAGTTATTCCATTCACTGACGGGCTCCGCTGTCTCCGACATTGATTTAACAAGTTAGATCAGCTCAAAAAAAGCCAACAAGAGGGTCAACAAGGACCAACTAGTGCCAACGGTGAGGAAAACACCGCAAAAACTACAACATGAACCACTGGCCTGGTATGTCAGGTCCCTTATACAGTAAACTGAACCACCTAACAGTGTGTTTAATACTTCTATAGTATAATACACAATGATGTAAACACTGACAGCCAATTTTGATTGCAGAAAATATTGCACTTTTATTCTTTAAGTACATTTTACTGATAATACTGACATACTTTTACTTACTTAAGATTTTGATTGCAGAACTTTTACTTGTTATGGACTATTTTTATTTTTTATTCTAGTAAAAGATCTGAATACTTTTTCCACCACTGGCCAAATCAAAAAAGAATTAATAAGCAGAATCATAGAGGCATGTTTTGTACATTTCCTGCTGATATAAATTTGGAAAAGGCTCCAATTCAAAGTTGATCTTCTGTACCCAAACCTTTAGTGTTATGTTGGCGGCAGCATCAGAAGCAGCAGGCGGCACGATAAAAGAACATCTAAATCATTTACAGAGAACACTGATTTGTGATTGCCTCGGGTGTGGATAAGACAGGCCAATGATAGTTTAAGACTTGTTGAATGATGGCGTGAACCAGGAGGGAGCTGCCTTTTAAATAAAGGACGGTGGTAAATTATATGAGAGGGCTGGAGCCAAAAGGCACAGCTTCGGCATAATAATGAAATAAAAGAAGAGGAGGAAAAAGGAAGTGGCCTTTGTGACTCATGTCTCATAAAGCTCCTTCTTCTCCTATACTTATTACCACTTTCATAGATCTCCAGCACTACCAAATATGGCCCAAACAATATTCTCAATATCTGTGTGTGAGACAAGAGACATGTTAACTCTTACCTAGCCAGCTTGACATTAAAAGACACTCTGAACATGGTTATAAAGATGAACTCATAGATGTATTAAAGTTTGTGCCATCTAACACAGTGATCATGTTTCAGTGACTTCCTCATCTGCACTGTGCGACTGCAAAATCACTGAAGCTCTGATAACAAATTGTCTAATCCAATCCAAGTGCCAGAACATCAACATTTTCTGACAACCTCATCAAAAAGAGGAAACCAACAAAGCAGGAAAAATATTGGCTAGAAAATGGGCATTAATAATGAGCACCAGCAGAGAAGACGACACACGGCGCAATGAATGTGAATGATTTGGACGGCTGTGACCGGGCGAGCCTACAAAGTCTGCTGGTTTTGAATCTTCCCCTGCTCTGTGTCAAAAACAACAAGTCTCAGCTCTGCTAGCATGCAAGTTCTTTAAAGAGAGAGGCAATCTGCTCTCACATTCATCACTCCTGCCTGCCATCAGCCGCCTGTACGACAAGGGTGGAGGCAGAAGAGAGCATGCAACGTGGGCCCGTCAGTGGAGATGTGGACCTCAGTGAATGATGATCGCCTGGTTTCTGTCTTCTCTTACATTTAGGAGATCAAATTTTTGTAACATCATTGTACTGTTTTAAAATTTTGGCTTCTAATTAAGGGTATTATATTTAATTATGTATATAATAATAAAGACGATCTATATGTTAATTTTCAGGCTCGTATCTGTATTTAATTTATCTACTTGAACATAATGGTCAAAAAATACATTTTCCTCAGACTGTCTGCGCTGGAAAACATGTATTCACCCTCTATCCTTAGAAGCTGAAAAATGAAGCCAATGCAAAAAAACTGCAATTCCTCGAATGACCACTTGAGGCTGGCTCCAAAGCAGAGTAAATCTCCAATGACTCCCATGTTATAATGCCCATCTTTACAGCAGAAATAAACATTTTTATAGTCTGGTGCAAAAAACAGCTTTGCCTTCTATAGCTAATTTTAAAATGACAGCTGTATGGGGGTGAATTTTTATATACAGCAATTTATCTGTTTACATCTTATAAGGCCTTAAGTTACATTATTCATAGCAATATATATTTAAGGAAGGAGCCACCTGTGAGGCTATGACTCAGATGACTCAGATCCACCCCTCGGTCCTTCACAGCTCCACCTTCTCATCCAAATATGGTCTCTTCTGGCTCCAAAAAAGACAGCAACTGCAAAAATGCTAAACTCAAAGCATCAGAATGGGAGTCCACAAACCAATGGGTTATGTCACGGTGACTACGTCCATTATTTTTACAGAGACTATATGTCTAAACTCTCCATTTAGCACGTCTCTTTAAGCCCCCCGTAGAAAAAGCCATGTTTGCTTTGATTGGTCAATGTTTCCAGATTTTCCGTATCTCACTGCATCTCTGCACCATCATTGCAGCTGGTAGAATGATTGCAATGAAGAAGTGGGGCACTTTTTTTTTACCGTGAAATGTCACCAAGAAAGTCTTCTAAATACAGTCGGGCATTTTCCAGCTGGAATATGTTTCGAAATGTTGGATAAATTAAAAAACATCAGCAACCAAGTTTACATGTTTCCCTGACGTGAGCACGTAGCTTCATGTAGCAGTGTAGGCTACATAATATAAACACTTATAGTGGTAATGTGCCTGGAGCAGATGACCTTATAAAAAAAATTCACCACACTAATAGGAACATCAATCACAGTAACACTATATATACGACACAAAATACCAAAAAGCCTAATAGGCTTAATAGGTTTATGTTATCATTTGACAGAATGTGATTTAGAAATCTTAAGCTTTATAGCAGTTTTCTGGCAGTGACCAAATGAGGCAATGTTAATGCAATATACTACATTAAATAGATAAAGATCTTTATCAGGGCCTCTCAAAATCTGCCACAGACATGGTTAAGGTTTGGTAAAGTAAAACTATTTGGGTAAGATCAGAGAAACGGGAAAGAAACCACTGTTGACTGTCAGACCAATCATCCACCCTGATGTCCTTTCTTCTTGTCAGGAAAATGTAAATGTGTCATTTCAAACATTTGAAAACAGTCCAATGCTGTCGTTTTTCGGCAAAAGACAGGCTCTGTGATCTGGTGTCTTACAAACTAAAAACAGTCGGTGCAAATCTTTACACATTGAAAACTTAGTGACAGGAATGTCAATATATTTAGAAAAGTGAATTCAAGTTCAAAATGGAACTATGTCTGCCCTTTGCGGCAAATTTGAGGTGCCATATTATTTGAGGCTTGCAACTCCCAGACAAGGACATCTGTTTTCTCATGGGAGAAGCCAATCTTAACTCCGTTCTCCGTTGCAAAACTGACTGCACGCCATGTAAGGGCCGAGCTCTGCTTTACAACAGGAAAGAGAGGAACCGATCTGATACACCAGGATTGCTGTTAACACACCTACTGGTGATGATGTATTCTTCCTGATCCCAACCCACTTCCACCTGCACTGCTGATGAGATGTATACCTCTGTTCTCAAAAATAACATCTATAATCACTCTGTCATGTGTGCCTGTGTGTCATTCATTGTGCTTCACATAATGCCAGCTTATTTATCATAACAAGACAAGGTAACATCTACCCTAAAAATAAATGGATGTCTGAAGACAAGGTGGTATTTGAATTAAATCTACATACAATTATACCTTGAACATTTTCAAATACCTTGGCAACCTGGACAGTAATGAATACTTGTAATAGCATTTTGTATTCTAAGCACAGAGATGTAATTGAATTCAGTGATATTAAAGGTGTCTCTTGCACAGTATGCACATTACAGCATTACTGCTCATGCCCCCATCTGTGGTGTGTTTGAGTCTTTAAGTTCAGGCTTAAAGGCTCATTCTGCTTAAAACCAAAAACAAATAAATTTGAAAGTATTCAAACTTCATTTGACACATGGTCTGCAGTGACATGCAGGGTGGTCTTTCGTTGAGGTTGTGCATCAGAGAGTAATATGCAATAAAAAATACGTTTAGAAAAAGAGTTAGAGTTAAATAAGAACTAATTTAACGTATAAAAATTCAAAAATTAAAACCAATCCCTTAACCTCAATTTTGACATTAAACTTAGACCCTCGATTTGCCCTCTTTGGCACTAAAGAAGAGGATGATATGCACCTGACTCCAATGAAACAGCCCACACTGTCCTTTGCCTCTCTTTTTTTGGGACAGACTGTCAGTATAGAGTGCTCCAGGGATAACATTTTTCTGTGGGCCGACACAGAAGTTAGCCTTGCCCTGGTTCCCTCATCAAAATGCCAATAGGATTTTACCATTGGCTTTTGGATAACTGCTGAAAACAGGCTCTGTTGCAAACAAAGGTTTATGATACTAACACATTTTGTTTAATCTTCACAAATGAACACCACTTTTAGGGTTTTTCATCCTTAAATTCAAGCACCAGAGTTAAAAAGCTAACATTACACTGTAAACAACTGTGGTTTCATAAGTGAACATCCCCACAACGATGGTTTATAGCTGTTTGGCGTGGTTCACCGTAACGAAACTTGTAGTGTCATTTAGCCACTTGTTGGCAACCGCCTTTTTTAAGACACATATAAGCTTTAAAGTTCACAGTGGGGTATTTACTGAAGTATTTTATGTTGTTGAACTGAATGTTAAAGTCTCTTATTCTTGTGTTAACCACAGACCTTATAACAGGCTTCTAACCAAAAACCCATTAAAAACCCCACTGACTTTGAGATGAGGGAACCGGGAATGATAAAATGCTAACTAATTTCCGGGTTTTAGGGACACATCCCCGGGGCACTCTATTGCTAAGATGGAAAGACACTGCCCCACCTACCCACGCTCAGCGACTGAGAGACATTATGTTCTAGCTAAACCTTGAAAAGATTTGCTTTTCAGCCTGTAACTCCAATGTGTGGGGACCTTTCCTGAAATACTCAGAACCTTCAGTCAAACTGAACATTTATCATCTCGCTTATCAATTTCTAAATCTGCCTTCTCATACTTATTTTTTCATTCTTTCTGTCTTCCTATTCCAAATATAAAACTCAACTCGCGGTAACTTCCTATATTACTCCAGGGACTTTTAATATATGGAATACCAGCATACTGAATGTGCTAATTGGGGTGAGGGATGATTTGGGCATAAGACTGAATGCTCGGTTCCTATGTGGTCTGCTAAGCTGACACACTTGTTATGCACTTTGACATTTCCTATGTTTATTTTGTACATTGTTCAAAATTCAATTAAAATCATTTATACGAAAAAAATTTCAAAGATACAAAATATTAGAGTATTAAAAATACTGACGAGCATATTTTGCATTTTATTATTATCATGCAATAACGACCATTTTTTATGCCTGGCAACAATCATTTTTTTCAATGTACTGTTCAGTGACAATACAGAGGTCGACAGTAGGTCTACTGTTGCCATATTCCTTAACTACATATCTTAATATATATATAGTAACTTTTTTAATTTCTCTTGCCGCAATATAATCATTTCAAGTTATTCACTGTGACTAGACTAACTTCTCTCAAATAAATCTAAACTGCACGCTGAATTAACTTTGTCACCAGAGATGGCGCAATACCATCTCTAAATTGGGCCATTGGGGATCATTTTCCTTCAAAACCACCTACAATATCTACTGAGATTGAACTTTGAGGAGTTCTTGTCATTATCTCAAAGCACTAAAATAATTGTCCTTGAGGAAATTAATTACCTTTGTGCACTATTGCACTCTGTGTAGAAAGTGATTTAGAGTTAATGAAAGCTGAAGCACTGTCATCTCTTCCGCCGTCCCTCATTTTTCAGGCTAATAAAGTCAGTTGAATCAGTGGGTCACTGCAAGTTGCCCAGAGCATGCCGAGTTTGTGCACATGAGAATTTAACAGATTCTTTGTTTTGTCTCTTTTTCATCCCAAAATGAAAAACTGAACAAAGGAGCCCTCAGGTTATTTCTACTTTGGCCTGTGAAATTGGAGTATACAATTATCTCAGTCGTGCACACGTTTTGCCTTCTACCTGCAAAACAAGCAGCAGTTTCCACCGCCATGAAAATTAGCAATGTGAGGGGATTAATCAGTGACGGCTAATTGCATTACACTTCAAAGATTAAGATAAGATTATGAGGGATGTGACAATTCATACTGTTATCAGAGGTAATTAGCAATTCAAAAAATTCTACCGTTTTTGTATCCCAAAGCTTTTGATGAACTGAGATTCAGTGTAAGTAAATATATAAACAGTCTGAGGAAAGTTAAAGCCGGTTTGAAGCTGAAATTAGTATGAGATGTTTATTGGCTGATAAGCCTCAGTCCCTTCAAACTGCAACATAACAGCAACAACCTCCATTACCACAATAAAGAAATGCACCACACATAATCACACAAGTCCATCACGAAAGCAATCAAGCACATCAGGATATTTCAGATACAAAAAAAAGGTGAAAAGATTAGGATGCTATTTTTAACAGCACTCTAAATTGTCAAACCCAATTGAACTGCTTTGAGAAATTTCGCTCAACTTGGGAGAAAACAGGCTTATAGACACTGTCCTCTTTTCCCTCCTAATGTAGTGAGTGAGTGCACTGCACCCACACCCACTGCAGTTTGATCCTCTTATTTGTTGTGAATAGGGCCCATCAGCCTGAGGCTCAAGAACCGAGGGGTGAAATCCTCCACTCCCAGTGCCTGTTGTGTCTAGTAACCGAGGGGGAAATGGAGGTGAGGTGCAGCCAAAGGGGCCGCTGGCGAAGGACGACTGCCAGGCATAAACTAATTAGCACGGGCTGTGGTGAATGGGAGAACATTAGTGGGGTTGAAGTTAGTAACAGCTACAGTGAGTTAGTAGACAGTAGAATGTGAGTGTTTTGGGAGTGAGCTTAGTTGGGCAGAAATGGTGACCACTTTTTATAGTTTTTCTTTTTTTTCTGTATTTCCATCAGTGGTTTGGAGTCATGCACCCCTAGTTTCAAAAGCCCCAGGTTTTATGTCACAGGCCCTTGTAGAGGTTGCCCCATCTCATTGCTGGAGGTTGTTGCAACTGCATATCATTAATGTATTAACAGATCTGGATTCAGCCCACCAGTGAGTCTTGCTGCCAATATTTTGCAGTGCCAAACCACGGTATTGCAACAAAAAAATCCCCAATGTGCCAAGAGGCATTTTCACCATATGTGGTCATTGGAGAGTAGTATTCTATTCAAGTGTATTCTTAAACCATAAAGATTGAATATTTCTAAAACTTTATTTATTCCTCCACTACTGTGTGTGTGCAGTGGACGGTGCAAATTGAAAGAAACCAAAATGCAGGAAATCATTGAGATCTTTCTTTGGTTGATGTGCAAGCAAATTTTATTCAAATAAACGGCTGCCATTTTGGTGTCTGGTATCAAGGTCATACTAGACATTCATACTCAGTGGTGTAAGATATCCAAGTAATACTATTTTGTTAAAGTACTTAAGTTTTTTTGGGGGAGTATCTGTACTTTATTTGCATGTTTATTATCCTGTCAACTTTCACTTCTACTCCTAAATTTCCCCAAAGCATTTTTGTTACACACTGCAAAATAGGGAAGGAACAGAAGGAGGAGGGATGGGAGGGAAGAAAAAAATGGATTTTGTTGGTTAAATCCTTCAAGCTGCAAAGGAACCAGGCTTCATTTTTAAGGCTGTGCATATTAGAAATAAATAAACTTCATAATTCTTAACATTTCTCACCAACTGCTTTTGTATTAATGGCATTCACTTATACTTTTACTTTCATTACTGATAAGTACATTCAATACCATAAAATTACCTTTGATACTGAAGTACAATAAATATCTGATTATCTAAGACTTATTCAAGTGTGGCTTTCAGGTATCACACCACCATCTGTACTATATTTTAATTTATTTAATATTTTTATTTAACCAGGAATATTCCCACTGAGATTCAAAATCTCTTTTGTGACAGAGTCTTGACAAAGACAGCAGCATGAAGAGTTTTACATAAAATAACAAACAGCCTAAGAACACAACAAAACAAAATATTTTCCTATTTAGCCTAACAATAAGGCTGCAGTCACAGAGCTTTAAAAATTCTGCCGCCTCATGTTTATGCTTTTCAGATAAAGATTTTCTGTTTGGTTTTGTTTTGGCTAATATGATCCTTAAAGACACAAGAATTGCACATAAACCAAAGAACAGTGGCTTTGCAGTAAAGATAGAAATGTTATTTATCATAAAGTATCAAGAAATCTAAATGTGATTTTTGTGAATTAATAGTGTGGCAATTTACATAAAACTTTTTTGGTCATATATCTATTATTATAAAAAGCACAATAAACAATTTTATACTGATATGTTATTTCCTAGAGTGATTTAAATGTAAATAAATGCAGCAAATACCATTCTTTAATAACATTATTTGTGTTAAATTGTTCGTTTTTGTTGGCCTGACTTCATTGTGCCTCCATCCTGACTTTTAATGCCAAACATACCACCCTTTGTGTTTAGAGCATCACCGCCCTGAGCAGGTCATGAAATTAAGTGCGGAGAATGAGGCAGGAGCCCAGTAGAGTGAGAGTGGGCAGCTTAATCCAATTTATGAACATTTACTTAAGCAGTCATTTCAGTGCCTCTCAGTCCGTTGCCTAGCTGCGATGACCCAGCTTCCATTATTCACAGCTCTGATGTTCTATATTTGTCAGTAATTAATAGGTTCACAATAAGACTTAAAACATATCCTCTTGGAGAATTAAATAATTTTCATTTTGACTTGTGTTATCCATGTTTCCTAGAAAAAAGGGTAGGACGCTTATATTTTGTTTAAATGTCTTCCATCTTCAAATTTAAATGTTATCAGTTACTTTTAATGACAAATTTAATCTTCAAATATAAGTTACTGGTCAAATTAACATGTCTTCTGAAGCACAAAATTCTTCTATGATTTATCTTAAAGTCCAGGTTCTTATTTCAAAACAGATCTTGATCGACCTTTTCAGAGGACTGCGCCGCATTTTCACTCATATTCAAGCCACACAGCTGGCACAAAGTTTGATGCGATGAAAGAATCCAAAAGGCCAAATCATGTTTAAGTGGCATTTTGATGACATTTCTTTGGCCTGTTTAACCTTTGGTGAGTTTCATTTTTCTTGTGCATTACATCTTATCCATGCAGACCAATTTCTCATTCCCTACACCACCAAACACTGCTTTTTTATGACTCTTCACCAATCTCTCAGCAGAGCCCGCTGGATAACTGCAATCACAAATGCATCGATACAGCTGAGAGGCAGAGAAAACTAGATGCAAAATCACTTGAACTTTTGATTTTAGTTGTTTAGTGACAGAATTGAAACGCATAAGAGTGGACTGTTTTAAATTTTTATGCATGTTAGTATCACACATACAGTGGAAGTAAGCACTGGATCTTCATTTTCCCTGCTTCTACAGGCTGTAAACATGATGTAAGCCTGCTAACTCCACAGAGGAAACAGAGGGATAAGCATTCTGGCAAAGAGCACTGTTAGTTTGGCTCAGACCAAGAGTTGTAGCCTGCTCTCTGAGGTTCATCTCTGAGATAGTCTGTTTTGGACATTTAAGTATGATTTATGTTCTGTTTGGGGGTATGGGGAAATGTTTTTAGAAGTACCTAAAAAGACAAACGTGGTGATGTCTGGCAAGAGATAGTGTTTTATGAGCCTGGTGTGTGCATGTGGGTATGAGATTGCCAGAGAGCAGCACTTGTTTATCAATTTTGAGAAGTTGAGTCATTGTCAGCAGCCAAGTAAGAAGTGCTGAATTCAAGAGATAAGGTCGGTAACAACTGCAATGTTCATGAGAGCTGTTTTTATTTATGCTAGCGTCATCGCTCCTGTGATTGCAAGATCATTCTGCCAATCTGTCGGTTCACCACTTTGGTCCAAACTGACATATCTCAATAACTAGCTGATGAATTGCCATGGAGGTTTGCACAAATATTCATGGTGTCCAGAAGATGACTTGTAAAGACGTTGGTGATCCCCTGACTTTTCCAAGGTTCAGAGTTTTCACTTACCCTGTGAAATATGTCAATAAGTTCAAGGTTCCCAGAGTATTTGTCCTTGTGACTTTGGTGAGCCAGTGATTTTTCTGCCACTGACACAAGGTTCCAATTTCTGCTTTTTAGTGAAATGTCTCCAAAACTGTTGCATGAATTACCATAAATATTTAATACAAAGCAAACAACCAACTAGCAGGTAAGTTCTGCGCCTGAGAGGAGATAACTCTCAATATCAGCATGCAGAGCTAGTCTGTACTGGTCATTTAAAAAGGAAAACCGGAAGAGTGGCAGGATGGATTCAAGACTCTAGTTAGCCAGTTAGCACATTAACAACACAACCTGATGTTGAAAGAATGGCTGATATTTACCATGTGCTAGCAAACATTGACACAAACAATTATTATTGATTTCTGTTAACAAGTTCAATGGCTAGAAAAATAATCTTATCTCCTTTAACAAGTTTGTTTTGATCTCATGCCCTCTTTAGCCGTTGTTTGCTTTACCCACTATCGTTTCTCTTCCCCTGCACTGAGCTGAATTGACAATCAAAGGGATGTCAATATAGAAAGGGCTTCACTGTCACTGATACAGATTCAACATGCAAGACTGGCTGAAAAAAAAACAGACAAAACAGACAAAACAAAACAAGGCCCAACAAAGGCCAACTAATGCCAATGTTGTGGGACACACTGCAAAAACTAGGGCGACAGACGCTCACCAACAGCCTAGCCAGCCTTGGTGTGTCAGGGCCCTTATCAGCATGTTAGCATTTTCCACTGTGAACATACTTGCATACTAATGACTGCATTGAGCTCAAAGCACATCTGTGCCTAAGTACCCCACAGAGCTGCTGGCATGGCTGCAGACTCAGTCTTGTTTTTGTAGAATAGTCTGCAAAAGAGTATAACTAAACCCCAGAGTTTTGGCTGAAGTGCCCTCTAAAACATGAAAAAATATATATAAATGTAATATATCTGACATAATTTGTGAAGTTCAAACTACAAGGTCAGGATTTTGGACCTGAATCCATCCACAACACTACTAAATACCTATATACATTATTTTTCAGCTGAAAAGGGGGTTTATGGGTTTAGTTATTCTTTTATATTAACTAAAACATTTATATTTGTACAACTATGACTTATGAATGTTAACATTTTGGCTCAGACCTAACAACACTTTTACAAACTACATAAACCATATAAACCATACCACTCAGCACAAAAGACACCAGCTAAAACATGAAACTTTTCCCATTACCGTCTGCCTCAGTGGGTGCTTGCTCCAGCAGGGACTCCCGAGCCTTTTCTTGGCTCGAGCAAATGCTACAAACCATTCACAGCAGCTAGTTGGCTTGTTTTCGTACTTAATGAGGCTTGAAGAGTTTTAGGAATGAGAAAAGTAGAGCACATTCTCACACCTCACTTTTGCAGTGAGAAATGGACACTGTTGTGCTTCAGCACAAGGTCGTGCTTTGCTTCAGATTTAATGGGACACCGTATGTGCATATTTGGGCATGAAAATAAATGCTGTAAGGCAGAAACATGAGGCCAAGAGAAATGTAAGATCTGCAGTTAATATTAATAAAGGGTGTTTCCCACCTCTTGCTCAAAGCACGCTGAGAGTCTCCAGTCTGCACAGCCCTCAACAGAAAAAGCCGATATAGTATTAACAGAGATGAAAGGAAAATATATAATCAGATACAGTAGGATGGTGACAAAGTCCACTTTCTATTTGGGGAATGTGATCTCTTTCTTTAAAAAGTCAAATGTGCATATAGTGCAGGTTTTAGGTGAGGAACCTCCACTGGAAGTATTGTCCCTGGTTACAATATGTAACCTTAAAAATAAGTTGGACACAGCCATGAAATACAATGCAGTTCCATCATGCAGCAGCCTAAAAATTGCACTCATTATGTGAATTTTGCAATGTTGATTTTTTGTTGAAAATGTGTCACACAGGTGTTGACTCAAAATTCTCATAATTCTTGAGGTCATATCTTGTGTCGTTATTGGATTCTAACTCTGTTTTTCAACTGCATTATAGAGCAAGGTGTTCTTGTTATTATCTTGTTCATTTTGGACAAAATAGCCCCCATAACCACAAACAATGACCCCAGTAACCTATCACAGCACTCCACTACCTCCAGACCATTACTCGGCTCTTCACTCCACTATTTCTTCTTCCCTTCTCAGTTACTTCGACAAACTCTGTTTCTGTTTGCCCACACAGGCTGAAAACCGCCTTTCAAATGCACCTTTCCTTCTGACCTCCAGTCTTCCACACAAGACCAACCACTGCTTTTGCTCTAATTTTACTCTCCTTGGTTCATGTTTTGCTGTTTGCATGGCACACTGATTAAAAAAAGCCAATATGAAAGGAGGAAAAGTGTCTCACTGCATGGCAAAGCCCAAACACTGAGAGGTACAAAAGACAGGATCGAGAGCAGGATTGTTAAAGCCGATAACACAGCAGTTTCAATCACTGTGTGGTGTGTGTGTTTTTCTGGAAGCCCAGCAAGAGGCCCGGGCTTGGACAGAAACCAAAAGATAAATGTTCTGAGGTTGACTGGCTGCCACACCTGTAGTGTAATGGGTTCATGATCTTACTTTGTTTCTCTGCAGAATACTTAGCTAAATCTCTGCACTAAGTGACATCCAAGAGCCGAGCACAAGCTGTCATCACAGAGAGATAACACAAAAGTGGTTGTTAATTTGCAACCCAGAATCCAATTATTGTCATAAAATACACATACATGCAGAACTTACAAAGCAGCAACTGCATCAACTTGCATAAAACTACATTTATAATTTCCTTAGAAATGTTGTAAATCAGTGTAAGTGTTGCTTGCTAAACTTAGTGTGAAACTTGGGAAACATTATTCAATGTTTTTTGGTTGTTTGATCCCATTTGGTCATGTTGGAATCATGCTTTTCCTAGAATTAGGAACATACAAATGTTGGCCCTTAAAATGTAACAAAGTGAACTCCCATAAGTATCACTGAAACATTCAGGGTGTTACAAAACTGCATGAAATAAACAAAGAGTCCTCCACCCAGGATCTGGGAACTATCAATGTTTAAAGAGAAATTTGATAGGCTTGTTAGGCATCAGTTTGTGTTTTAGCATTACAAGCAATTCCATTATTGCACAATTACTGCAACAAGGCAGTTACCCAGTGGCTTCATCCAGTGGAGAATACCTTAAATTACTAAATGAATTTAGCCAAAACTGATTATTGTCCAGCAATTATGTAATATTACATAATGATTTGATTACGATGATGGTTATGCTTTTTCAAAGTGAATATTAAAAATAGGCAGAACTAATTGTAGCGTTAAGTAAGATTTTATTTCTTAATCTGCCTGTTCAGTAACGGCATTTTACTCTCTTGTGATGATGGCACAGGACCCATAATCTATTCAACTATGTACTTGTTGTTTGTACTCTCAAAAAATAAAGCAGCATAAAGATACAATCACATTTTTCAAAATCCAAACAAATTTTAAATGCTGCCAAAATGTGTGTCAAGTTGCTATGAACATATCCTGCAAAACATGACAACTAAATAAATAAAAGTTAACTAATAACATTTATTTACTGTGTTTTTATCAACTCTTTTCCATTAAAATGCACACACACACTCATGCGGTAACTCCCTAATACAAAACACATGCCCACACTCATACACATATACACACACACACACATCTCAGTTTCTCAGGATCTCTCTTATGCCCAACTAAATGACAAGCCTAAGCACCTCTTTGGTTCAGCACAGCGAGGAGGCATCCAGCTGGTACGAGTGTGTCTGAAGGCTCAGACTCACTTTTCGCATTTGCAGACAGCTTGTACCGCATGTGGATGTGCACACGTGTCTGAGAGCTCATCTTTGTGATTGTGAAAGAGAGACGGAGAGCTGTTGATGATCAGTGCCATTAGACTCACAAGGTGATCCAAACTCCTTCCATTGTCTCTGCGTATCTTAGAAAATAGGTTTAACTGACTGGTATTCCTGGTGCCGACTAATGAGAGTAGCAATGTGTAATCCATTAATAGACTAATTACACACATTCCTAAACAATACATGGCACAAAGTTTTGGCTATGTTTTCCAATGGTTAGTGTAAAGGCCATTGCACACCACATCTGTATTGTTTGTCCAAAACTGTCGCACATTAAAAAGTAAATGCTACATCACATTATGTCAATCATGTTTGAACACCACCTCCAAAACTTTTGTTCATTATTAAAAGTTTTCGGGATGGATTCGTTTTTCTGTGGTTTTTCAAAACAGGCAAAAGCCTTTAGAGAGTTGTTTGACTAAGAAGCAGTTGGAAAAAAAAGTGGCGTAATCATAAACGTGGCGCACGGTATTATTTCATTACTCAGATAGCTACTTTTTACAGATAACATTCTGGTGGAAGATGCTGATGAGGAGAATGTAACAGAGCATGAGGACCGCAGAAAAACAATGAGAGAGCAGCAGTGAGGTGCCAAATGCAAGACATGGGCAAAGAACAGCCAGGGAGGTTTTTTTCTTTAAAAAAAAAAACAGAGCGCAAAGTCCTTAACTCACCTAACTCAGTCCTTAACTCTACCAGTTGTGAGACTCACTAATTGTAAGTAAAGGTGAAAAAACTGCATAGCAGTTTTTGAAGTAAAATTGTAGTTAATTTAATAACTTCTGCCAAACAAGAGCCAAAAGTTGTGTTTGTTTAATGACCCCACAAGGGGCACTGAACAAAAGTGTGTGTAAAAATGTTAAACCTCAGTCACTGAGCCTGTGCACAAGGCTGCCTTCAGAGTCAGGATACAAAAGATGAAGAACCTGCATTTTAGTTATTGCTTTTTGGTCACATTGCTCTATGTCAGCAAATACAGACCTCAATATACAGTTTTCGTGCATAAGTAATTTTTAATGGCTACAGAGCATACTGATGTGTCAAAACTACAGGTGATATCTTTATTAAAACATAAAAATGCTAATGATGACATTTTGTATTAAATGTTGAGATATTGAATTTTAACGTAACAGAATATACTGTATGTATATAAACTTACAATCCCCTGGGAAATTATAAAGTTTGTGGAGGTGGTAATCAATCAATCAACTGCTGGGCTGAATCAGACGGTTCCCGACGCATCTTGCTATCAGTGACGACTCGATGATGATTTAAACAATTTCCTCACTCATTAAATGCATGGCCTTGTTTTCTCTAAAAGGGGATCTTCACCAGTTTTACACATCAAAGTCTGTTTACATGGTGATACTGCATATGTGGAGAAAGTTGTATGAAGCCTTTTGTGGCTCCAGAGGGAACTGTGCAAAATCTTTTATATTATTTGAGTTCGCTGCGGTCGAGGTTGAAAACTGCAAGTTTGAAAATGATAAAAATCTTTTGGTGTGGCGTTAGAACGAACTGAGTTTCCCAGACCTCTGTAACTGCTCTTCATCTCTGCTTGAGGCTTGCAGCATGAGACCACATTAGTCGCCACTCACTACTAGCATAACACACTTCAATTCGGACTGAACTGCTGGTGCTCTGGTTGCATTGTGGGTAATCTAGGCATGATGTTTTGTAAAGAGAGAAACATGCGCAGAAGTAAAAAGACATCTTAAGTTCTGCTGCATCAATTTTTAAAACTCTTCTCTTCATGAGTTTGACGACATTACAGGTCAGGCTGCAAGTAAAGTTTTGGGGGTTTTTTTCATTGTGGATTAATCTGTTTCAGATTTTTTTTCTCAATTAATCAATTGGTTGTCTGGTCAGAAAAACAAAAAAGATAAGATCATCTTAGTTTTTAAATCTAAACTGAAAACTCTGTTATCCTCGAGCACTTCTCACTAAATGTTTCTAAAAGCCAAAGTCTAATTATCATTACACTACTTGAAATCTTTTACATTATTTTCTCTGATTCTTTCGCTGTTTAACGTTCACCTTTTATATCTTCTCCATTTACTGTTTGAATGTAAATCTCAATCCTTTATGTTTTAGATTTTATTGCTCTGTAAAGCACTTTGAATTGACCTTTAAATGTGTTATTTTGTCCACAACCCAAAGATATCTAGTTAACAACAGTTAACAGTTATAGTGGGGTAAAGCAGGACATATTCACATTTCAGAAGCTGTAATCAGATAATTTTTATATTAAAATTGATAGATCGGTTGATTGATTATTAAATGAGCTGGTGATTAAGTATTTTTGAGTACTAATAAATTGAGTAATTTCTGCTCTCCACACTTCACACCCCTACCATAAAATGCTGCAGGAAACTCTGGTATTAGCAACACAATGCATTTCCTCCATAATATCTTGCAGGTAAGATTTCTTAATGATGAATACAATAACATGCAATATAATAATTTATTATAAAACCTCACTGGCAGTGTTGCCAAGAACGAAATGTATTTGCCTCGCAATCTAATGACACCTGCATAAACCATTATTCCTGGAAATAAGTGATGTGATTAATTCTGGGAAGTACAACATAAAGTAGTAAATGAATTAACCACTTTCAGACTTGGCTCTAAACCAAAACTGGAGGGCAAAGCTATAGTTCCTCTCGCCTGTTCAGTTAATTATATTGACAAAATCCACCTAGCTGAGGGCATCTCTCTGTCTTCCAAGATCTGAGTTCACTGTTAAGAGGCACTGGAGAAGTCAATTAGCAAGGCTCAGAAAATCAAAGTGATTTCCTCCCATGGATGATATTCACAGCCGTTGAATAGCAAGGAGCAAATTGGCTGCACACACCATTACATTACTGTGTCCCCGTGGATAAGCAGCTTTGTCTCAACCTGGCTGTTGGAGTGCCTCTTCCTATGAAAGCTTCCATGCAGAGCTTTGTCAGACTAATCCATCCTGCAGAGTGTTTCCTGCGCCTGAGTGAGGACACCGAGGTTCTCAGAAGAAAAAAAACACAGGCGGTGTATTGTTGGTTTCTGTCCTTGTTACTGTGTCATTTCTGAAATGAAGGTTAGCTTTTGTCTAGGCAAGAGCAGGACAGCCGCCATGGACAGACACTACACGGTTGTGGTCTCATTCACTCAAGGACGTTAGGTGGGTGTTGTATGAGAATATTGCAGCTTCAGCCTGCCTCACAGTTTTAAAGGCAAAGACAGGACTTTTTCTGTCAATACAACCTTGTCCAATTTGTCGTTATGACCAGTTGAACAAGAGTCTTTGATTTTGATTGATACAACTGACTGTTGGGTTTGGGCGATATCTTCTCATACCCTCCTGACATTTTATCATAGTGGGGATGGGTATTGTTAGGAGTTTATCGATAGCGTAACCGGTACTGCTTATCGATACCGATACGTAGTATCAAAGTTATTTTGTTTTCGCCACAAACTGGGCAACTCAATCATTTGTATGACTTCTCATGTGACACTGGCTATTCAAATTTTCATTATTTCCCATGAACTGTCATGACCTGCAGGTTTCTCTCCTGTCCTGTGGGACCTATCATGGAGCTTTTTGTTTGAATTACGCGACTCCCACAGAGTGAACTGCAAGGTTTCTATACATTATAACTTCTCACGTCAATCTTCTATTTCCTTTGCTCAAAAAAAAATAAAACATAACTATAGTCCTTGTTAATTAACGTTGATTGTTATTAGGGAAGCTTAAACTTTATTCTCCAAATAACTATCAGCAGTTATCTAACAAACCTAAACCGACTTTATTCCACTGGAGTGAAGGGCTGTCTTTCAGGCTAAACTTGGCAGCAGCTCTGTGACATCCTGCTGTTTTTTTCTTTGTAATCTCCACTCTTTTTGCGATGTGTTGGACTTCAGTGTCTGATTTCCATCCACTGAGAGCCGCCGGAGCCACTGACGCTCGGGGTATAACCTTAGCATTCACGGCTTTGCTAACGCTTTCAAACATGCTGTACTGCTTTGTATTTATGAAATGCTGCACTTGCAGCTACTCTTTGACACAGTTAGATGCACCCTCGTGACCCTCTTATCCGATGTTCGCCTATACTACTACTGCGAGCAGAGCAGCAAGCCGCGGCAGAACAATAAACATCACACGTCATCCCCTGATGCTGGCAAAATTAAAAGCTGCTAATAATTCTTGCCGGAAGACCCGATGACACTTGCTTCTATGTTGGACAACCACACATGAATGGAATTAACAGAGATAACAACAGGAGGTGCTGGCAGACTGAATAAATGTTTGACGTGTTGCCCTCTTTAGTGAATAAATAGTGCACACAGTGCTATGTGTGTTGACTCGCTCCCCTTTATCATCAATACTAAACCCCAAATACTCCCAAAAAAAGAAAAAGGCATTTTGCCTTTTTACTACTCCTGTAATGTTTTCCTCGCCTCCCCATAACTTGCAGTCACAATCGTTCTCAGCTCAGCCGCCTGTTCGGGCACCTCTGGTGCCGTGTCCTGTTCACTGCACTACATCCCCTCAATGCAGCATTTTAGTATGGGTTTGAAAGAAAGCGGAGCATCTATGTTTTTAAAAGTATTAAAAATCCTACCTTTAGGATTTCTGTGTGGTAATACCTTGACACTGCCCAAGCCTATACTGTAGCAAACTGCTGTAAAAATATAAGCAAATTCAAAAAGTAATTTACCATTTATCCAAAGTTCACTAAAACACTGAAGTCAAAAACACTTAAACATTTTTGGAGTCAAAAACACTTAACATAAACAGTAGGCTGCTGTATGATTTACAGCATTATGCAGTATTTTTCATTTTATCAGGAGCAAGTTTAACAGAGGGACAGCAGCCACAAGCAGGTGAGCTTAAGTATTTCAGAGTAAACATCACAATCTACTGTACAATACTGTTGTTAAACAGAAGTTATTATAATGAAATAATAAAGTAAGAAAATTGTTACAGTGTACTGCACACACATTTTAGGAAATGTGTGTGCAAGAAGAAGGAGACAAACAACACCCTGTTAATATCCCTGTTCTGATTAGAAACAACTTCCTCTTACATTTCCAACAGTCAGTCAGAATCATTTTGCTATACATTATGTTGCAGTGTTATACAGCCATTTAGCCAGAACCTAATTATGTGACTCTAAATTTACAGTTCTATTTTGTTTCATTAAAAACATTAAAGAAAAGAGACTTCTCTCAACAAACCTAATTTCTTTAAGGCTCCTCAGTCTAAATTACTGTTTTGATTAAAACGATTTTTTGTGCAGCTTTTTTCTCATCTGTTCCTTTTTTCTTGAGAAAATAAGCCATGGGCTGAACATGCGCACACACGCTGTGGCCGAGGACATAATGTGTCCCTGTCCCACTGTGCTTAAAATAAGCAAAAATGACTGTATGGTCCTGGAAAATTACTCAACCTATTACTGCATTATTTCTTAATACCAAGTACAGGTAATTTAGCTTTTCACAACAATAACCACCTTGTTGTTAATACTTTCTACCAAACCATAACTCGCCATGAATTCTACATGTTAACTGCTAACCTTTAAGCATGCATACTGCAAAATTTAAACCCCTCTTTAATTGCAATTTAGTTTATTTTCAATCTAAATTTTAATAGACATATCCTGGAATATTTTCACTAATTAATCACTTTCCTATTGTTTCATAAAAATGTCACAATTCTCCTATAGTTAGAGTATTGTACTGTGTATATATAGACGCTTCCCTGATGTATCTCATAATCAGGTTTTAAAATTCACATATTCATCACAATTGAAGTGCTAAACTAAAAATTATGCCAACCTCACGGTCACCACATTCAGTCAATTTTTAAATGATGCATGGAGATCAAAAGGAGACGGAGCGGCAGGGATCTATGAGGGAGGCATATCACCACCTTTGCAGGAGGAGGGAAACATTTTTCATCTGCCTCAGTAGACGGCACGATCTCAGCTGTAGCCTGAGCAAACTCAATATCCCGAGGATAGGATTTTTTGTAAGTGAGTTTTCACAGTGTATATGTTTCAATATCTGACACAGAGTTTAAATTTAATAAATATATTGAAAAGAAAGATCACATAGCACCAGGCCCATGGATTTTTCTTCCTCATTTTTGATACAGAGGCTTGTGGAAAGGTATGCCTCGTACAGCCTCTCCTTGAAGCTCAGCAGTGGGACAGAGTTAACAGTGCCCAGGCCACACAGAGCCATCCATCCTGAAGTACAAAAGTGACACCGGGCTGCAGCTTGTGCCAGATGATGGAGGCTGCCACCACCTCTCAGCTAAAGCACTGCTGGACAGACCCCATTCCCACTGTCCTCAGAGAATTACAGTCTTCCTGACATTCACTTAGGATAACACAGGGACACCAAAACAGAGGTTATTTATTTATGAACACTTCCAGGAACTGCGTGTCCACATGGTTTTAAATTTCATTAGAAATGGACATGCGACTGTCACAGAGCTTTCAGCTTCATCACTGGACTGTCAGGGGCAAATCAATGTCTGCCCTGTCCTCACCGGTGTCCTGCCCTGTGTGTAATTTAGTGTCATCTCCTGTGTAATGAGGGTCTGGTGCCATCAGATGGTTACCAAGTACTGTGGTGTCCTTTGAGTCCTGTACATTTGTTTTATCCTGTGTAATGTGTCCTGTACTGAGAGGTGTATGGTTCAGTGTCATTGACTCAATGTCAGTTTCTCCCCAAGTAAATGGATGTTTCTGATCCAAATTAAGGGTCTAAGCAGTGATGCTAAAAATCAAATCAGGCCCACATTAGGGTGCTGGGTGGCCCATGCAGAGACCATTTTTTAATTCACAATGAAAATAAATTGATTCACACTGAGAAGTGCTTTTGTATTTTGTCAACACATTCTCACTCCCAGCTTGTCAAATAAAGATGTTTGGTTAGTGGCCCTACAAATCAAATGCACCTATTATATGCAATGTGTCTTTTCAAAATAAGCTGTCAGTTTTCAAAGGACACGATATATTCATACAGTTTCTTTCTAAAATAAACATAGAACATTCGTAAAAACAAATTTTCATTTTTAGATTTACATACTGAGGCTTAGGAAATAAAAGTATGTGGTTAGATTCTGAAAAAATACATCATGGTTGGCTTTAAATAATTATGTTTTTCACTTATGTAGTATAACGTCACTTGACATACATCACATGCTACTCGACTGACTTTTGGTTTCACACGGGAAATGAACAGCATCCTCAAGGATGAAACAACATAGTTTGTTTGACCCATCTACCTCATATCCCACAAGCCCTATGCAGACTTGCTTGCTCTTTTACACTGAGGTAGTTGTGAGCATCAAAACTTTCAGCTACCTGCTGCATCTCAAACAGTCGTTAAGGGGTGCCTCCCTGCATCGGTATCAGATATTGAGGGCCACTGATGAAGCGTCAGTATTTTATGATTTGGGAGTGAGACCAGCATGACTGAATGAATGTAAACAGGGTGACAGATTGCATGAAAACAGATCAAAATAGAGCTTGTTAATTATAAAGAAAAGTACCAGGGCTAGATCCCCCGGACCCCCTTACAGAGGCCCCTGAATGTCCTCAAATCCTAAAAAACTCCCCTGTGTACACCTGTTCTGTGCGAGGCTGCTGTGACTGAATTTGCCTTTTGGCATGGATGAGTCAGGACAACAAATGTCAAACAGATGAAAACAGGCAATTCATTTATTACATATACTAATAAATATTGTTAATGTTTGTAATTAACTGGCCTCCTGTAATTTGGCAAAAGAGATCTCTGGGCAATCTCAGGTTTTTAAATTGTTACAACATTTCTGCCCACTCTGTGGGAGAGCGTGCATGTAATATTTGTAAGATACTCTCCACATTGTTGATTAATAAGTGCTGAAGCCCCGACAGCACCCAATGTATTTAGTTTGTCTACCTCTTGCCAAATTAGCGTCCAGCGGGCCAAAACTTTCGAGTGTAATGTCTAAACGGGGCCAAATCTCATCAGAATCTTGCACTGTGTATCAAGTGTAACCTCTTTATTCAATTTATTCATAGTATAAATTAATAATGTTGGCTATTATATTATGCACAAAGGATAATGGGAATTACAAATCAGTCCACAAACTCAAGTACTCAGTCTGCAGCAGTGGAGCTCGTGATGGCGTAATTAAATGTGTTCAAGCTATCAGTCAAGTTTGCAGAGGCAAAACAGACGCAACTTGTTACATCTGGGATATCAGGGATGATGCGTCAACATTCTACGTGACCAAATCGTTTACTTTCTTAAAAGTGTTATCAGGCTGGCGATGACAAAACGGGTAATTCTAGTTCATAGCTTCAGAGCTGAACTGGGGCGAGCATTTATAATGAGGACCTTTGAGATCTTGTTTTGATGTAACCACTTGATGTCAGCTATGAATTGTGGGCATTTCAAAATTTTACTTGGTAAGTACTTCAGTGAATGTCGAACATGAATAATAAATGTAAGGCCTCTTGAGTTTGTGATGTCTGGGGACGTTAGTAGATTACCAGAGGTTTTAAACATAGATTTATCAGAGCAGAACTGGCTTTGGATGCACCTTTTTTTTTTTTTTTGTCAGAACATTTACCTTGTTGTGTTGATTCACTGTGACCCAGATGAAACAATAGGCTTGAACTTGGTGATGAAAAATTGTCTCAGTGTTAACATCCAGCATTAAAAAAATCTATAGACTCTGAAAGTCACATTCCTTGAACAAAAAACGATAGCACTGAGGCGACAACACCATGGTGCCTCTCTTTGAAACAGAGTGAAAGGTTTTCTTTAGGAGACACACACAAAGAGACGCTATAAAGAAAGGATAATCCATCACCATGTAGTGTCACTCAATCTTTAAAAACCAGCCTCCACACTTGTAGCATAGCGGTAAATAGGCAAAATATATATTTTCCTGTCTGACACAAACCCGATCAATCTGTTAAAGTAAATGATCTGGTTTGAAGGCTACTTAGGTTGTAATATTTATTAGAAATAATAGGAACCAACATAACATGCTGTTTCATCTACTGAACATTAACAACTAAAGCATTTTGAAAATAAAAGACCTGCAATCATGTCTATTCATCTCTTACTGCAGCCTATTCAAAGTATTTCTAGACCTCATAATTAGAAGCTTCAGTCCATTATTTGACTATAATACAGACCCATTTACATTTAATAAAAGGTCTTTGGTTAATTTTAGCGCTTCATTAATCCTTATTTGAAGGGCTCTTGGTTTAAAGTAAACAGCTATATTGCCTTCACCACGAAGCTGAAGCTGTGAGGGTTGGGTTGGATATGAAAGATCAAATAGGGCTCCTACAGCTCAAGGCAAGTTAGCTTTAAAAAAAAATTCAACCAACGATCTACCTTCATCAACTATTTAGGGAAAGGGACAATTTAGCACAATTTTTTAATAAATACCTGGCATGCTCTCTTGGAGATTTTATATTTTTCACTCTGCATGTGGGATCCCACTGCCTTGATTTCCATCATCTAATTTTTTTTTGCATAAAATATACTAAGCATCATGCATTAACTTGTATACCGATATTGGGGGAAAAAAATCATATTGCTATTATTCTGACAGATATTGCAGCTGCAGTATGAGTGCCAATTTTATTTGGATGGTAATTATTGCATTCGATTTAACTGGGGAAAAAAAAGATTTTATTTTTGTCTAAATCAAACAAGCATGTCACCTCAGGAACTATGATTTTTAGGCTTGGGAATCTCTGTAGCACCACAATGCTTCATTTATAATGATATAATGATTTACCTTTATCAAAAAAAAGCTCCAGCATTTTGGATATTTTCCTAGGCCATGTTTAGATTTCAATAAAATTATGTCTAATTATACATTTATAATACCGCTTTTAGCCAGTCTGGTCGTCTTTAACTTACCCACAATCAAGGCTAGTGTGTAAGGGAGATCGTGCCTTTGAGCACCTCCAGCCTCCAGCTTTCAATCAAATGCTGTTTCTCCACCGACACTTTCAAGACAAATCTTAAGACGTAAGCGTTTTCAATGGCCTTTCCCGGTTTTAATATTTTAGTATTTCATAATCTTATGTACGTAGTCAATCTTTCCAGGTTTAATCTGTTTTAAATATGTGTACTATGGATTTGTATTGTTATTCAAATCTTAACTACTATTTGTGTGCCATTCACTTTAACTTGTACAGCACTACAGCTCTGGTTGTTCACAAATACACTTGATTTGATTTGATTTGAGTTCACCAACTATTTAAAACAATTTACCAATTATTTTGAGATTTTAAAATGTAATGTCAGAAAAAAAAATCGATTCATAAAATGCCACTTGCCATCCCAGCATTTTTAAGACTCATGATTGGTTTAAGATATTTAATATCAATTAAGGCCTTGTATTTTTAGATTAATTAAATGCCTTTTAAAGACCTGAAAGGGACCAGTGCTTGATAATTTAGTCAGTCAGTCATTTTCTGAAACCGCTTGTCCCGTAAGGGTTGCGGGGGGGGGGCAGTCACACCTAAGGGCAATTTAGAGTCACCAATCAACCTGAGCTGCATGTCTTTGGACAGTGGGAGGAAGCCGGAGACCCCGGAGAGAACCCACGCAGACACCGGGAGAACATGCAAACTCTGCACAGAAGGGCCCCCTGCCATGAGGCAACAGTGCTAACCACAAAGCCACCGTGCTGCCCGCTTGATAATTTACCTACATAAAATAAAATGTAGGCTACAATTGTTCTAGTTTTTGCTTTATGAGAATTAAATGTGTTTTAAATGAATGAAAATGATTGTCCATAACTTCACGAGACATGACTGTTGAGATAATAAGTGACAACATGTTGGTTCACAGATCCTAATCTGTCCCTCTGTTGTTTTGTAATGGGGTCAATTTTTTAAGTGCACTGTTGAGTATGACTCAGCACTCTCTCATTTCCCATCAAAGCTGTGGTTTTTCACACTCTTTGTTTAAAAGAGGCCACAGTATCATGCGCTAAGCCAATCTGTTCACCATGAGGAGTCAAAAATTTTAGGTCCCATTTACTGCTCTTTCATGCATAAAAAATGTGCTTGGAGCTTACTCCTCAAATTATTCACTCAGTATTCTGCGTGCACAAACAACTTTATGCATTAAATAATTAACGCAAAAAAAAAAACAATCGAGATATAAATTAATATTGAGGCCAGGAAAGGCTGTGTCTGCTGGTCTCTAACCAACAGAAGAAGGATGGATTCTTTTATTTTTTTCCATTGAAACCTAATAAGACAAAATTTCCTATCTCTGGGGCTTTTCACCTTGAACTAAAATGTTACAGATAAAGAATGAATCTGTGAAATGCAATAAGTGGAGTTTTTGCCCTTGTGTGTTTTTCTTGGCTTACACAGTCCACTAGGAGCTTGTGAATTTGTAGAGACCGCAGATTAGAGAGAATGGAGTGTTGTGTTTCCAGTCAGTCTTGGTTGAAGTCGGGTGTGAATAAGGGATCGTTGAAGTGAATGAGGGGCACTGCGGCTCTCAACGTTGAGCAGAGAAGCTCTTCTGGGGCAGGATCAAAGAACTCAGTCATCCAAGGCTGCTGCTCAACCCAGACTTTAGTCAACCAACCACACATACAAATCTCATGCCGAGGTCTCCACAGAAAAACACCAACAGAAATGAACCTAATGAGCATCTACTATACAACCAGAACAAACAGAGGAAGAAGATACAAACGAGCCCTCTCCAATCCTGTCTGTTAACCTCTTTAACTTCTACACACCTACTGGTATTTGTCAAAGACAGTAAATATGCGGCTGGATTGCAGGGA
This sequence comes from Plectropomus leopardus, assembly GCF_026936395.1. Classification (NCBI taxonomy): domain Eukaryota; kingdom Metazoa; phylum Chordata; class Actinopteri; order Perciformes; family Serranidae; genus Plectropomus; species Plectropomus leopardus. Next base: position 16,893,070 of record NC_142176.1, read on the forward strand.
TGTTAATGCTGGATGAGACACTTTAACTAATGTAAAGTGCAGCCATAAAACCTAAGCGTATTCAATTATTTTACTCAATATAAATTGAAATATTGTAGCTTCAAGCAAAGCAAAGAAAGCAAATGATACAAGTATTAAATTGCCATGAAGTGGTTTCTTTCTGTACCTTAAAGCTATTTAAGAAGAAAGTCTTACTCAGAGAGTTAAGTTCATATTTCAGATCATTCACATCAATAGATTTGTGAAGGAAATTAAATTGAGACTTTTTAATCCAAACTCTTCAGGAATAAGAGCCATTTGGAAATAAGCTGCAATTTTCAATGAGGTACATGCATTATGTCCCATTTACAGCAGCATTTAATATTTATGAAGGAAATCAATTAATTTTGAATGTTAGCGCCATAATAAGGAGATTTGTTTGCATGAGCAAAGTAAACATTTAATGCAACTTTGATTAATTTTGACACCCAAATTTTTGCCATTGACCGGCGGCAAACTGTCTTGATGGTGCTGACCTTTGAGGTACCGGGGGCTGGAAGGTCCAAAACAAACACATCTATAATAATTTATTAGTTGTGTTGCCCCATTCCCTTTTATATTGTTTAAATGTGTATGGGTACATAACCGTCAATAATGCCCAGCGAAATATCTCCACTTGTGTGTGAAATGACATCCACAGACCATTGCTAAAAATACACTTTTACAACCTCCTCGACTTATTTAGGGCTACTACGGAGACTGGGTCCGCCCACTTAATGTCAAAAAAAAACCCCAAAAAAATAAATAAATAAAAATTGGCGAGCGAGCAGGTGAAGCTCGAGAGCAGGAGAGCATTGATAGTAGCCATACAGATTTTACGCGCACTCAGAACACAGTTTTCTCCACTCAGGCTACGATATTGCTCTTGCAAGCAGAAATATTCTGCGGGCAAGTATGGTTCTGTGCATATGGATCCCATTTTGCACATGAGCTTGTTGCTGTGCATGCGGATCTCTTTCTTTCACACGCAAGCTGCCCACAAGTATGGTTCTGTGCACACGGATCTCATTTTCATGCACAAACTTGATTCTGCGCTGTGGCATGTGCAAGTAAAGATATGCTCTTGGCATTGATATTACACTGCAAGGGGCAAGACAAAGCAGTGGTATTTGTCGCCCTGGGAATGAGAACAGTAAATCATGTCTAAAATATAATTTTCTACAAAGAAATGACACATCAAATATGTAATACAAGACTAGAACTCAAAGAGATGTAAATATTAAATAAATAAAATAAAATAACTGACAGCTTTCGTGGCTCCAAACCACTCTGAAGTGCGCTTTCAATCTCAAATCACTTGACTGAGCATGAGGCACCTTTTATCATGGTTCATCCCCTGCAATTAATCTCTGTGATGCAACTCTCTGCCTCTCTCAAACATCCAGTTTTTCACTGTCTCTATCTCTGTCTCCGTCTCTGCAGCTTTCTCTCTCACACGCATAAATATTGTAAATATTTATCTCATTTCTTTTCCTTAATTCGGGTTACCTCAGGGCACCCGCTGAGCCACAGCAGTGAACACTAATACTTTCAGAGACTAATAAAACAAACCTGTTGGGAGTGGTAACCATACTGAGGCGAGGAAAATACAGAGTTGCAATACTACAAAGTTGGTTGTGAGTTTCTCTCTCCATACTGTGCATCAATTGGACTGGAATATGACTGGACTCCAAGTCTCACTGGGAGAATATAAGGCAGACTGAGAGACGGGGGAAAAGATTTCTCGGCCAGATGATTGGACATTCAGAATACCCAAACCTTAATTCTAGTGTGCAACAGTCATTTATGGCTTCAGGATTGCTCAATAATGCATCAAAACCCACAGGCCTCCAGGGGAAGCAGTCAGTAATCAAAAAGTAAGTTAAGATTTTCATAATAGGGCCCTATAAATAACTGGGGACAGAAATGAGGGCATGTAAAATTGATGAGGGATGATTCAAACCCCACGAGGTGGAGAGAGTTTAACGCAAGGAGAAGGAATGAGATGTTGAGTGGCCGGCAATATGTGCATGTGTAGAAGATGGAACTGCATAAGTGATTTGTGTCACCAGTGTCACTTTGTAACCACACAGATATATGGATGTTGTTCTGGAGGCGTCATCTTTGAAATGGTGCTATTAGTGCAGTAAAATACTTAAAAATACACCCCATCTCTGAAAGTATTTTACTGCACATTTCAAACAATCCAACACTTACGTAACCTATGGTTACCAATTAAAAGTTTTACAGAAGAAGAGCTGAAACTTTTTATGTTGCAATTTTTTCGGTTCTTTCCTAGATTGTCAGAAATAATGAAACTTTTACAACACCATGTGTTTAAAACAATATTATCCCCATTAATTATGCATTGGACAGCACCAAAGCTACTAAAGCTATGAAAAATATATCTACAATCAAACTTTCAACCTAACTTGTAAGTAATATTAACATTATTACAAATGTGTAGGAATGTGTTCAGTGACTTTTCTGTACCAGCACTGTGTGCGGGGTGTTAATCTAAAAAAGAAAGAAAAATATCCTATTTTGACTGCCATTAAGACCTTACTTGCCCTGGTTTAGAAAGGGGTACTGTGCTTAATTTTTTTATACTAGAACTACATCAAAGGAGCTCATACAAGAGCTTGAAAGGTCCCCTACTGGTTCTTCTGCTTAGTTTAGTTTCGAGCCAGTAGAGAACCTTTTAAAGAGACATTCACAAGCTTAAAAAGGCCCTTTTTAACTCTTTTCCACCAACATGTATCCAGTTCTGTTCTGTTTCACACACATAATATTGAACCGTTCATTTCGATCAAAAATAAATTGATTCATAACCCGAAAATTGTTTCTCTGCTGGAACCAAAATATTGTTGTTTTAACTTCACCTAAAGTGGAAACAGTAAGGACATTAATGGGTAATTAACTTGTGCTACAGGTTGGAAAGAGAGGATGGAGAAGAGGAGGTACAGAAGAGAGCTTCATGCTTTTTTTTTATGTTTTTATTTTCATTAATTTATGTTTAATTGATTTATTAAATAATTTTTTGTGGGGGTTGATAAAAAATTATCTGTAATAACAAAGCTCTCAGGTAATCAGTTTCATTCGCCATCTTGCTACAACTGATCACTTCTATTGTGTATTGTCCAGCGCCCTCTGTTGATGAGATATCCTTGATCACAATGGTTACGTGCAAAAGCGGTAGAAATGAGGGCTGGTTCACTAAATAACGCCAAGGTTTCAAGAATGATGAACAGAACCGATTCAAGGATCAGAGCTAATTTGAAAAATGGGAAAGTATGGCAGTGCTATATGGCACCTTAACCCATGCCAAAAAAACAAAAAACTGAGGAACCAACACAGCCAAACACATTATAGTTTTTCTGTATTCAATCCAGCTTAGTAAGTCGGAGAGAAAACATACAGAAACATGACTTTTATATCTTCAAGTTATGGGTTGAAACAAGCACCTAAAACAAAACTCCCACACATGCTTTCAGAAATGCAAAAGACAGTGGGCTTTAACTTCTTGGCATTTTCGACAGGATCCTGAGTTCTCCAGTGCACCTAACACTAACTGCACTCTTTTGTGAAAAAACATTTTCAAAGTGTTTTGAAACTTAGGGCGTAATGAGGCCTTGCAAAGTTTAACTCTGAAAGTAACTTATTTACTCAACTTTAAATAGAGTCAGTCTTGTAATCTTTTCGTGTGTGGTGAAATGATGCTTCCATTAGGAGCGCTTAAAGAAGAAAGATAGTGGGGGGGGTAGTTGTCATGTAGTCATTATTAGATGGAAATAAATGGAAAAGAGAACAAAATAGAAAACTGCACACATTACAGTACATTGCAGATTTCCTTCAGTTGTTTCAGAGGAAAAGCCAGTTTCTAGTTGGGGGTGTGGCGATACCGCAGTAAATTAGCATACTGGCTTTCTTTGGCTATTCATGTGCTTTTGTTCCTTATTTGGGCCAATCAGCTGCACGTTAAAGAGGAACCACAGCGCTACTTAAGCAGCCGCTTCTGCATTAGTAGTAATGTAGGCTAGTAACTGTTACTGCTACTTCTGGAAGCTGTGTGTGTTTTCATCATTGAATGAAGATAGAAAAACACATTGCAGAAGAACTAAATCGGGGCTCTTACAGCGCAAATCTTTGGCAGTACTTCTTCAAGAAGCCAGATCTTCTGGTCATGCCAGCGCCAATCTTCTGATTCTGAACCCGAACTAGAAGATGAAACTGAAGAAATCGACGAGAGCAAAATGCTACGGAATAACAAAGGAGAATTCGGACGGATGGATTCTTTAGCGGCCGAAAGAGAGTGGCAGGACATGAGAATAATTGGACACCTTAAGGCGAACAGGCGTACAGTAGTTACTTCTGAGATGACTACATCCACCAAGAAGACTCCAACAAAAAGAAAGCACCACCGAACTTGTTATCTGATCAGACGCAATGAAGTCTGCAGGAATACTTTTTAGTTTTTTTATGGGATGAATTTTCATTAACGTCCAAGTTATCTACGTTATGTTAGTGTTAATTCAAAGTCACATACAGGGATAACAAACTGTTTTTCATGCTAGAAGCTATCTTTTAATAATCCACTGTGAGTTTCATTTCAAGTTATCTAGCTAGCTAGCTCATTATTGTCGTTTTAAAATGCAATGACATACACATCCAAACTCTGAGCATCTGCTATTAATAACACACCAACCTGATAATGTGCTTGAATAATGTGTGAATAACACACCCATGGGTGAATAACACCTCTGGGTGCAAGAATAAAGTATTGCCTGTCCTGTGGGCTAACAGATGTCACTGATAGCTAGACCGGTAGGGGGTTGGGTTTATGTAAATGTGATGCAAATGAGCAGCAACTGTTACCTGGCTCCCCAGGTAGGTGAGAATCTTTGAGAAACTTTGAGGCTGGATTTCTCACTAAACTAGTTTGAGGAGTGCCTACATTCAAATGGCCACATCTTCTTCAAATCATTTTCAGATTTCCATGTGTTAGAAATTGTTGGAAAGCTTAGAAACTACACATTCAGAATCTGTAAATAACTCAAATTGCCCCTGGGGCGACTTGTTCCTGGTTTTTCCATGGCTGGACACATTTATGCATGCACACACACGACCGAATCAGGCTGTTCTTATAAAGTGTTTGTATGTTTTCCCGCAAAAAATAATGCACCCAAATTTGTACATATCCCCACACATAATCATAAGCCATTAATTCTTGAACAACCCATATATTTTCCAAGGCTGCGATAATGTGATCAATGCACTCATGAGTGTAAAAAAAAAAAAACAACGTAGTCCCAAGCGGTCTTGTAAGGGCAGTTTGGGTCAGTAGATGGGTCAAAAAAACACAGACTGTCCCCTGGAGACGCCTTTGTGAACTTTGACTCATTTTAATGTCTGTCCTCTCAAGGTTTCTTTTCTTAAATCTAACCTACGTAACTTTACATAAATTACGTAACTTTATGTTAAGGATGTTACGCTAATTCATAGGATATCATACCAACCCTTCTAAAAAGACACTCAACAATTAAAATCAACAGTAAAGAATTATTCCCACGACTAATACAGATGGTTTATTCCAGTGACCTTAAGGGATGTCTCCAATCAAGTCTTTCTGGCCCCGAACCCAGTCTGAGGTTTTAATATTGAGTATGTGTTGATACATAAACTGCATTTACCCAAAAACAGATGGAATATACTAAATCTGACACACTGAACAGCTGTAGCTTACTTAATCTGACACACCTTATTTTTTTCATGAGCTACTTGATCCAAATGCTGAAGGGCCTGGTTCTGAAATATTAAGTTTATAAGCTTAAATTAATGATACCATCTGAATGAAAGTTTAATTGCAGAATGTGACTGAAATTGTCGTGACACGATCAGCTAGAGAGAAGACGGATCACTCTGTTGCAGTTGTGAAAATTACAGACACGCTCATGGTTGCACAGTGGGGTCTTGAGCATCATACCACACAAACCATCTTTGGTCCAGAATAGAGAACAACTGAATAGAGCGCTTTAACCAAATAACCAGTTGAATTTCCTGTCATGATACACACAGAATTGATGACTCTGATATGACCTGCCACAGGTGATGTTTGTCATTTTATCTGGTGAAGACCAGCCTCTAAGTTTTCACATTCACACACTCTACAGTAGAGTACAGAAAAGAAAGGATTGAACTTCTTTATTTTAGCCAATTCCCGTCCATTAGTACATGCCTGGATCGGATCAGACACTGATTTTTCAGACAGTGATTCCAATGACTAATCTAAGTCAAAACTTCCAAACTACAAAGTTAAAGGTCCTCTCCACGCACTGATAAACCTCTAAAAGCTAATCTTTGTTCATAAACTACATATTCAGAAGTTTTTTCCATTTAAAAAATGTAATGGCGAAGATGTTTCTCTTCACCTTTGCCTTATTTAGTATTCGTGGAACTATGATTATGCAAATTAGTTCCATCCCTAAGCTGCTCGCCTGCAGCTTGTGCTTACCTGCTCACCTTTGACTCTGCTCATCAAACACAAACATCTGCTTGTACACAGTGACAGATAACATGATTTGACTACATTACCAGACAGCTAATATTGTGTTGCTAATGTTGCTAAGATAAACTTTGCTCCTGATCGCCTGCTCTGATAAGTTAAAGTGAAAGTGAAACTTAACTTAAAGTAAGAAACACATCGACATTAGCACATTACCTCATACGAAAAACCTGCCCTTTTTCTTTTTGCACCCACCACACTGCACCACATTGTACACATTTGAATATGTCTATATGTCCAAAATATGTTTTTTATGTAGGTATGTATATACACTATGTCTATATTTTCTTTCTTTCTATTGCCCGACTATTTAATTTATGTACATGTATATTTTTAGCTTTTTTTCTCTTTGTTTTTCTATTATCTCTTTGTCCTGGGCATAGAGAAACGCACGTTCAATTCCTGTATGTCTAACAAACATGTCAGAATTGACAATAAAGATGACTTTGACTTTTGAGTAAGAAACATAGCTACACATGGCTAAGAAAATCTCACCCCATCTCTAAGGCTGAGCCCAGCCACTCTGTTGAGTGAACTCACTTCGACCAAATGCATCCACAATCCCATTCTTTTGGTCACTACCCAAAGCTCGTGACCATCGGTGAAGGTGGGAACAAAGATGGACTACTAAATTTAGAGCTTTGCCTTCCGGCTCAGCTCCCTCTTCACCACAATGGTTTAATGCAACACCCACATCGCTGCTGATGTTGCACAGATCCACCTGTCCATCATGTGTTCCATCTTACCCTCACTCTTGAACAAGAGTGAGGGTAAGATGAAGTACTTGAACTTTTTTGCACAGCGCAGTAACTCACTTCTGACCCAGTGGAGACGATCCACGATTTTCCAGCAGAGAACCACAGCCTCAGACTTAATGCCCATTTATACTCACAGTACATACAAAAATAGATCAGTTAATTTCAAACATAAACATCACTGCCAACATACTTCCATGCTGTCTTTCTGTTGGCATCAGTGCATCCACTAGATGGACTAAAGGGTGGAGTCAAAAGTTTTTGACATCAACAAACAATGTGATGGTGGAGGACACCTAGACAATGTAGCTTTTAACTGAGGCACTGGTGTAGATACGGTGGCATGAGGCCGTTATATACACTGCCACATGAGGACAGGGGTTTCTTTTGAAAATTTTATTGATTTGTTCTGCTCCATCATTTTTAAAATGTTGTGTCTTACGGCTGTATCCTATATCTCAGACTATGCTATCCATAAGCTTTTAGAAAACGTGCACGAATAGGAACAAAATTAAGGTAGAGTTCAGATAGAAGCTCCATACATGTCTGTAAACGTATTCAACCTCAAGTATAAATTAGCTGTTAGAGGTACTTATTCATATCAGGACCACTTCACACTTAGCTGAAAACCTCTCCAGTGTTTGCTACAGAAGCCAAGTTTTGATGACCTCTTTGCAATTTGCTGTAGCATTACAGACAGTTGACAGGACTAGTTCCCCTGCTGTGTCATGTAACAAATCCAGAAAGATAAACTCCATGTTTTTGAGACCGTCATTGGTACACTGCAGTTCTAAAGGGAAAATGCTAAGCAGTGGCACTGATGGCTTATACTGCTCATGCAGCAATCAAAGAACACCATAAGACATGTTACCAAGCTTAAAACTTGATTTTCAAGAGGATCTGATAATTTCCTCTAAATAATTACATATTCACATTGTCATGAAAAGAAGGAAATAAAACTGCTGTTTGTGATTTGAATGCAAGTATTTACATGTTCACTATGATAGAATAAATTATATCATCTAGATTCTTCTTTCAAGCATTTATAACCATCTTTTCAGGCCTTTCAGACTGTGTTTGAAAAACACATTAATAAAACAAATGCCAATTAAAATAATAGCAATTGAATTCCAACTCTATTGTAGGTCCAGGGACATGCAGGTATTGTCCTCAGTTGACTGCCAACCTGACAGATGGATCATTTATCACAAACGCAAACTTGAAAGAAACTATTCTTGATGGTTTTTGGCCAGGTGAATGGTTCATCTGTGACTCCAATCGTATCATTTGTAATGACGGTACACAGTTTTCAGTTTGTACCACGCTTGATATCACATAAAGAGAAAAAATGAGTCAGATTTTAGATGTTTGCCAAGGACCACATGAAATGTCCTGATTCAACATTCATTAGTCTCTTTCTTCGTAATGAAGGACCTGCATTCCCTTTTCCATCTGCACATAGATATTCATTTGCAGAATCGCAGACACATTAGAGACGGAAAAGGCTCCTAGATTTTTCTGTTACATAAGGTCACAACTGAAATTTTAAAAAACCATGTATGACAAATTTGGTATTCACTGTCAAGAAAATGTTTAGTTGATCAAAACCAGACACTTTGATGCTATTCACTGACGTTAACCTGAGACCTAATAAATAGAATTTTAAATAATGCAACTCATTCATCATGAGGAGAGAGAGCCATGGACAAGAATATACACTGACTCACAGTTTAAGTGGCACAAAAACACTGTAGCACCTTGATCTAATGCTGTACACCACGACTTTTGCTTTTTAGACAGGTTTGCATTCAAGCATACAGAATGCCAATACAATCTTCCACCACAAAACCACATTAGCGCTGTCTTGTTCTGGTGGTAAATTCACAGCGGCTCTTTTGGGACAGGCAACACACAGCACCAACACACTGCTCCATCAGTCAGTGAGAAAAAGCATTTGTGAGTGGAACAACAGAAATGATCGCTTGTTAGACAGACTTGTGGTTAGGTCACATAAGGTAGCTGGTGAAAGGCAAAAGAAAGAAAACTCCACCAAAAAAGTGCTGTACTGATGAAGAGGAGGGCCAAAATGTAGAAAAAGGAGACTTGTTCATGAAGTTTCTTACTAATAACAACCAGTGGTGATTAATCATAGCATCAGTAGTCTGTATTTAGTTTGACGGTGCTTGTCTGGAATATATGTATTAAAAGTGCAAGCGTCTGGGATACAAATTAATATGTATGTCATTCTCTGCATGTCAAACAGATAAAATTAGGCTTACCATCAAACTTTTTATGCCTCGAGACAAACGTTGTCCTCATATTGTGGCTGCTCTCCTCCACCAAGTTTTCGAACTCCAGTTTGCTCTGCTGGTTGAGTTTGTCCTCCATCTCAGATGTGCAGCAGGTGTATCCCTGAGGACAGACACGCAGGTGCTCACCTGAGGGAGACAGAGACATAGAGCGCCGCTTCTTTAACACACATCACTGCCACAGGATTCAGTTTTTCAAAAGGCTGAGCCGAGTCTTTGATCAAAACTCTCCTGTGATTTTGGGACTCTCATCACTGAAGCTATCAAAGAGGGACAGACCGTAACAAATGGGGAAGGATAATATTTGTCGGTACCCTGCTATCGTGTGAAACAGAGAGAAACGTTGGTAGAGCGGTGCATACGGCTCATGCGGGGTTTTCTTTTATATCACAGTCTAAAGCAGTGCAATAATGGCAGCTGAGCTCTTGCACATCAGTATTACATAAATCAAACGGAAGGCAGGAAATTCAGAAATTAGATTTCAGTTTCTAGTTTGTGAAGGCGAATCAGTCAAAATAATCTCTGAAAATTAATAAGGCCTATCATGACTGTAAACACAAAGATGACCTGTTTCCATAGTATAAACATATGTTTGCAAACAAAAGCTTACTTACACTTCAGACACTAAGCAACAAAGGCATTCTTTTACATTCTTTTTTGGCCACCTGTATCAAAATTTTTGATGCTTTGAAGAGTCATTCATTGGTTGAAATTTGAAATTTGAATCAACATTACAAATGATTCATTCTGTTTAAACCTGGTAGTTCCAGAGCTTTGTAAAGTCCAAAGGCCAACATGTATTTAAAAGAGATAACATTTGTTGTCTATCAAAATATTTTTCTTTGGTTCGTACTTGCTGGTGTTGAGTTTTTCAAAAACAACAATTTCATTGGGTCTCAAAGCTTTTTGCTCTCCTGCTTGCAGCACACAGAGGGAGGCACTCACCTGAATTAACACAACAGTTTACTTCAGTAGCAGAAAGAAATGCAAAGTAATGGAAGCGAAAACACATGATTAAAAAATGAGAATGATCATTTGACAGTCCTACTTTGTGAGAAAATGTGTCAAAGACACTGAAATGTTTCTGGTGATGAAGGGTTTGCATGTTCTGAGACAGGATTCATTCAAGGTGAGTGAAGTGTTTCAGAATCCCTTTAAAGGTCTTTGAGATGTATATAGGTTGAGTGCTTGCATACAAGGAAAATTAAAATTATTTGACTGATGGAAGAATTTAGCAGAGTTAAACATTCAAAGTATAAGTCCACAAAAAGTGTGTACAATATATCAGAGTGCAAACTGGAGAAAGGAACTGCATGTATGATTCAGAAATAGAAGCACTGGATCTGAGCAGGGGTATTAAATAAATTGTCAAATCTGGAGAGTTCACCAAAGTGCACCAGACATGATTAATAAAGTGAGAAAATGTGACACAATGCCGTCAGTATTCAACCTTATGTTTGGAGAGACAACAGTCAGTAAATTACCTTACACATCTAAAAACCCTCTCATTAAAAATGAAGGGTTATTCTCACATCTGCAGATTCTTCCGTGTGTGTTAAGAGTGTAAGTGTGTAAAAGTGTAAGGATTACATAAATGGAGCAGGAAAAAAAAGATTCTGAAGTCTGATGAAATGAAAAATTCAGCTCTACAGACAGAATGCATGGCACTATCAGACAGACACCAGGCTTAACCCATCATGCATTTAACACAATCTCTATCTCAGAGCATGCTGATGGCAGCATCACCAGACAGGTGTGCTTTTTAGTATCAGGCACAGACATGTGAGATTAGAAAGAATGATGATTTAAGCCAGATAACGACAGATTCCTGAAGCGAACTTTGTGAGTGCTAAAGAATCTTTGGTCGAAACAAACATGTCCAAAGGGGACAGATACACTGTGTACTCTATGTAAAACTGTGTGTGCACACAAAGACGGAAATATGCATACGTTTATAAAGCCACACAAACTCCTGATTATGTTTTAAATATTTACTGTGGAGCATTGAGACGCACGTGCACAAGCCTCAATTCCACTCCTACAGGCTTCAATAAATGGACATAAAAATGCTCTTAAACATTTGCTTGCATCATACAAGCTGTGAAATTGGCAAACAATCTAAAAACAATGCTATTCGTCACTCAACTCATATTTGATGTCCCCTTTTTTATCATCATCCACAGCTATCTCAGCTAAAACCGTGTGTGTACGCTTGATCTGACATATGCATGAGGTGTCTCACCGCATGTCCTTCCGTTATAAATATGTATAAATGTGTGGGAAAAGGCATGGTATGGTGCGTATACATCTTAACATGTGTTGCCCCTGGAGGATTTAAGGGCAAGAGTATAAAAGTCCATTGGTGAGCCAATCCATGTAAAGACTTAAATCAAACTGAGACTCTGATATGTGCAATGATTCACGCTGAGCATCCAAAGAGATAATAAAAACCAGACTTGATTAAGCTTGACTAAACCTGCAAAGGTACCAACTTTACACACAAAAGTGCACAGCCAAAGCTGCATGCACTAAATACTGGCTCAAGGGAGCATTTGTTTCGTGCTGATTGACAAAAACTTTTTCCATTCTGAATCGACTTAGACAATTATCGAAATAGACTATTTTATTTACAAATTATTAAAATTACAAATATCATTTCAACTTTTGGTAGCCTACTTGCATACCATAATCAATTACTTTCACTCGATAACGTGGCTGAACAGAACATGTTGGGAGTTGAAAAAAGGTAATAAATCACAAAATATCCCAATATATTTTGACGAAATACATTTAGTGATACGTTTAAAACTTAATAATATTGTATCATGATAATATGATTTTCACCAGATTTCCAAGCAGCTAGTGGTCCAGACGTCCATCAAAAAATATTTGTCTCTCTGACAAAATATGAAAACAAGTCAAAAGCTTTATCCTGTAAATCTACTATAAATAACAATATATATATATGGTCCATTTAGTAAACATTACCATATCCTCTTAACATCAATCAGTTACCAGCTCTTCACTTGTAGAGCAACAACACAAAACATGTATTTGCATACAAGTGTCAATGAGTGTTTGTTTAGCCCTGACTTACCAAGTTGTTCAAAACAATTTAACTTTTTCTTTTTTAAATTATGTCAGACTGTGATTACAACAAAGCAGCATAAAACCTCACACTGAGTTTGACTGCTGCTGCTTTCAGGCTTTCAGTGCTTTTATTACACAAAATGTCTGAATTCACCAATAAACTGACTTTTATAGCCTATAAATGTCCTGGTCTACCCTGTCTCCTAAAAATTACATTTGTATATTAGGTCAGAGATATCAGAAAACAAAAGCAACATTGCTGCAGTCAGGGAACCGCGTTGCCAAAATATGCCCATTAACAAACCAATATATATAACACGGTTTCCTTTGAAAATACTTTGAAGGTTTTATTTATTTTTTATTTCTATGTGTTATTTCTGACAAAAAGCACTTCAGAAGTTGTATCTATGAACATGTAACTCAACAGCAGGAGCTTCAGAGACGGACTTTAGGGCTCCATTATACTTGTCAGTGAGAAGATGAGACCCATAAACAAAGAAACAAACAAAAGATTAAGATTGCGGTTGCTGTGTAAACAATAAAAGTAGACTGGTCATAATGTGTGTTTTTTCCACAGTTTGTCTTCGTGGGCAGCAACATTTGCAGAGCCGGCAAAGTTTGTTGCTAAAGGAGGCAGCAGTTGTGCAAATTCTTTGGAAAAATAATTACCCAGTCTTCGACTCGTTACTGATACGTACAAATATAGCAATTTTAGAGGTGCCACATTTTCTGCATACTCGCTGTATTATCTCTCCTCTGCTGCTTCACGTCTGAGAGCATCAGACATCATTATCAGAGGTTTAAAAAAAAAAAAAGAAAGAAAGTCTGGCCAGCAGTCGCATGAAAGATTTGAGTTTTCTGAGTTTTTTTCCCCCAGTTTTACCTATTAACATTTGAGAAAGAGAAAGATGAAATGCTGTCACTGTACCAGTGGTGGATTGGTGCAGAACAGACTCAAGACTGTGGGACTTTTTTGACGGATCCGACTACACAATGCAGACACTGACAGCCCCACTGGTATTCTGCATGCATATACAGTAAGCTATAGATGAAGGAGCTACGCATGGATAATGAAACAAGGAGGGTGCAGTATGTAGGTACGTGTTGGTACTCTCAAATGTGCTTAATCCTTAATCAGTCCTTAGAGAGGCACCAAGCTACAGTAATGAGGTGCACCATCAACAGTTCAACACAGACCCATTGTCTCCAGAGTAATGCACAAGCCTCCTGGCCACTGAGACCAAACTCTCTACGACAAAATAGGCTGAAATGCAGAAGTCGATTTTGATTTGGTGATTCTTTACAGGCTCTTTTGTTCCTCTGCTAAACGACAGCGCCGTAATCTTTTAGTGGTGCAGCAGCATTCCTCAACTGTCACACATTATTTCCACTCTGTGGAGATGCAACATTGTGTGATAATCTCTATTCCAAGCTGTGATCAGTTTAACACATGCCTGCAGAGAAAACAATATCGTGCAGAGTGCAGAGCTCGCGGTAAGAGGAGCATAGTGATACTATTTCATCAACTTGTTTTTTCATCAGTTTCTCTCATGTTTTCTTTACATAAATCTCCTTTTGGGCGACGTTCTCGTCACTGTTTGTGTTGTATCAGTTTTGCTTACATTTGAGCTCTTGTTCACTGAAACACTGTATCATTAAAGTATCACTGCAGTGCAACATGGTCCACCACGTTTTGCTTACATTGAAGAGTGGAGGGATAATTAAGGCTGACTTGGGGTCAATTTTAACTGGCATGCATCAGCTGGTTGGCAAATGTCAAAGAAAACACCTCAGTGCAGCCTTGTGGACCGAGTTTCCCAGGATCTAAAATGGCAGTGCTTGAAACTAAAACGTAAACGTAAAAGTTAGAGTTTGGCCAAAGATGATAATACGCTTTATTGTCATAATGATTGGGCAAGTAAAATGCATTGAATAGTTTGGTCTATGTTATGACGCATGGCACAAACTGTGGAAACACAGTGTGCCTTTTTTAGCTCACATGATGAATTACAGAACAGGACTATTAATCTTCTGTTGTGAAGAAATAAACGATTCACTTCAGATTGTCTCTAAATAGCAACATTCAATAGCCCAGAAAACTCCATAATGTTACATTATACTTTAGCATCTCTCAGACCCAATTTAAGCAAATGAGCGTTAGCTACCATAAATCTGCTATATCCGTTAGATTTGTGTTTGTTTTGACAGATAAATGCACAATCAACATTACAGGTACATTTTTTAAAAAGTAATGAACAGAAACACCTTCAGTGTGTTTTCCTTCCCTTATGTAATGGATCAGTGTAGCCATCAGTCCCCTGATAAAATTAAAGTTATCACATGATAAAACTGACGCTCGGCAACACTGATCTATCACAAAACAGAGAAAACAGACATATATTTCTTTTCCTTATTTTTGCTGTAAGATTTACCAGTATTTGTGTGTTTCAGGAATAGGCTATGTAATTGATCCCCAGGGAGAAATCATTATGGTCGCTATACAACATGGAAAATTACATAAAAGTATAAAAGTACAAGCATGAAAATAAAAATAAAAAATATAAAATAAAATGTATGCATTATGCTTCATTTTCACACCAATATGTAAAACATTTGAAAATGTAAAATATGCATAATATGTAAAGAATGTAAAATGTGTAAAAAAGAATTTACCTTATGCTACATTATAACCTACAAACTAGGTTTGGAGACTTATCCGGGTGTCTGCAGGAGATGGCAAGTGTAACTAACTGAAATGACATAGAAGACAGCATACGAGTACGAGTATACAACGTAATATTATTCGTTTTTTGAATATTTTAAACCACTAGAGACACACAAGTGAATCCTAAATTTCTTCATAACAGAAACTTAAATAATGTCAAACCAATTATGCATTTGTTTTATTTTATTCTAAGGTCAAAGCTGCAACCCCATGTCAATTTATTTAATTCATATTTTTATTGTAAGGGCCATATCTGTATTCTAAATGAAGCATAAATTTAGCTTTTTTTATTTTTAAGTTGTTCAAAAGAGCATTGTTTAAGAGGAAAAGAAATAAGTTGGTTTTTTAATAAAATGATAGAAAAAAAACATACAATTTCACTTTTTTTTGTCTAATTTATGATTTGATAGATCAAAGTAATAATCCACAAATGTGTCAGTTATCAGTTAAAAGGTTGATGGTTGCAGCCCTAACAATGATGGGTAAGTTAAGAAACATTTTCTCACTGCATTAGACCTGCAACTCTGAAGTTAAGATTCAGTTTCAATTTGAAGTTTCTGTTGATGCAATAAATTGACTTGATTGGCAAAGTACGTGGAACACCAGTGCTGGCCACTGAAGGTTGGCAAGAAGAAAAAAAGAAAACCAATAAAAGGAAGAACTTTCCTTAAGTGCAAATAACAGCTAGAAGGAAGCTCTGTTGCTTTTAGCTTTCATAGGTTGCGCACAACTCTGTTGATCTTCCAGTGTTGTTTTTGTATAAGCATTTGACACATCCAGCTACTTTCACTACATTGAATCAGGTGCTGCTGTTACATAAACATGATATAGGACTTTATGAGCAGCAGGCAGCAGCTGCATGCTTATGATGGTGTGACTTTTGTCACGTTATTCCTTCACTCCTTTTTCTTACTTGTCTTTTTTTTTCACTAGCTGCTTTCCACAATATAGATTCCAAAATAAACAGCAGAATATAAATAGCAGTAATGTCAAAATAATACAGGAAAAAAAATTTACACATAAAACTATCATGCACATTTTTTCCTGTGTGTTCTGTTTCAAAAGAACAATACAAACATAAAAAGGCCTACCTTAGTGATCTTGGGGAATAATCGTCCCTAAATCTAGATGGGATTTTGGTTCACTAGACCATATCTGTCCTGTTCTAGTTGGTTGCTTTGCACCCAAGATGGAATTTGAAACCAAGCTGTCAATACACTGTACGCTTGCGAGATCACAGTTGTGCTCAGAGTCTGTCAGGCTGAGTTAAACTTGTAAGACTTAATACCAACAGTGCCAACAAAAAGTGGAGACGTAGGGGTGGATACAATAGAAAGCCAGGGATGTCTGTTTGGGTAGGAAACACAAATGGTGTTGTTATAAAAATACATTTACAAAGATGAAATCATTGCGATACTTGAGATACTGCATTCACAAGAATAGAACAAATGAGGTCACAGTGACCCATACCTTTTAACTTTGACCTTTGACCACAAAAATATTTTTTTTAAGATTATCTTTTTGGGACTTCTTTGCATTTATTTCACAGGACAGCTTGAGCGTGAAAGGGGGAGCGAGAGAGCAGATGACATGCAGCAAAGGGCCAAGGCCGGAATCAAACCCGCGGTCGCTGCGGTGAGGACACAATATCTGTACATGGGGCACCCGCTCTAACCACAAACCCACGAGGCATCCCTTGACCACCAAAATATAACCAGCTCATTGTTAAGTTCGAGGGGATGTTATGCCAATTGTTTTTAGGAATTTTCTAAAGGCATACTTGAAATATTGAGTTCATGAAAACAGGACGGGCAGACAGACAATACAAAAACCTCAACCACAACCAAAAATTTATTTGTTAACACTGAAAATTTCTCCTTCTAATGATGACAACTACTCTGCAAAAACATTATGGTTATATCAACACATTTAATTTTGAGTCTCACTCCCTGAGAGTACACAAACACAATCAGTCTGAATGTGTTAACTAATAAGGCCTTGTTATTACTGTATGCCTACATAAACAAAAGCCACAGTAATGGATTTAGCAAATTAGAGCTTTTAGCAAGTGGTGCAATGAGGGTAAAAAAACAAAAAAAGAACACTGTTTTTGTCGCTAACATTACAGTTGGCTGCAGGTGAAGAGGGGCAAGTGGGATGTTGGGTACAGTCCCAGAGCACGTCCATCGCATCTGTTAAAACGGTTTGCCAAATTAGTGCTGCAGCCCAGTCTTTAACTGCTGCTAAAACTTTGCATACTTGGTAAAAACAACTATTGGGCTCTTATCATTTGATAACATTTTCTGTCTGTCAGCCTTTTGACAATCAGGTAAAACAATAAAAGGGAGAGTGTAAAGTTTGATTTGAGTGAGTGACTGAGCAGCACAGAAACATGTAACACTGACAGAGGTGCTATATATTATAGGGAAAAAAAAAAAACAACTTAATCTTAACCTGATTGAAAATGTTATAAAACCAAGTCGCAATGCAATAAAATAAAATATACAAGAAAATATTCTTTTTTTACAGATAATGAAATAATACCTTTCAGGTGGTCCTTTTTCAAAAGTTATGTAATAAAATGCAATAAAAAATAAAAAGTATGCATTTTTCACAAATGTAAACTGTGCAGGCATACAAAATTTATATGACTGTTAGTGTTTTGAGTAGGTTAACTTGACTCTCACATCTGACACTCATTTCATTTTTTGGATATGTAAACTCACGGCTTTAAGTAGAATTTTAAATTTACAACTGATGGCAAGAGGTACATTGTTAATCGGCAAAGATGTAATAAACTAAAATAGCTATTAACGGGAAATGATTTATGGATTTAGTTTTTTTTTCTAGATTTGCAGTATGTTCTGATAAGGCAAAGCTTGCATTACTGTCTGCTGTGTAATTAATTCCCAGTAATTAAATTAAATAAAAAAATAAAAATGTCAATATCAGTCTGGACAGTTTAATACAATATTGGTCACATTATTACATTATTGGGTTTATTAAATATTCAGTCAAGTTAAGTGCAAATTTTACTACATGTTTGGATATTATTACATTTTCAGGACTTTTTTACATTATTAGGTGCTACATAGATACACATGTCACATCAGGTTCACAATCTAGAGAAAAGGATCTGCTTCCATTTAGATGTAAAATTAAACAGCTGTATCTTAAACATTAGGTCTGGCATATCCGCCCACATTTATGATTCATTACACTCCGAGAATTGATGGATCAGCACACGCAAAGACAAGCATACACATGAGCATACACACATACATAATACATTATTTACTCACAGGTTCATCCATGACTCGTAAACAAATAGTTATGCAATCACTGTGAGAAAAAGGCATGGATAAAAGCCCTCACTAACATCTTTAAATTAGTCCAGCTT